>NC_069503.1:150569965-150869965 GCF_027579735.1 Bombina bombina
GGCAGTTTGCCGAAACGCATAAGACTGGTCACTACCTGAACCTGTGTGTAATTTTAATCATTTTGGAATAAAGACTGTTTTTTATTGGCTCAACCTATCACAGAGTTCCTGAGTACATTTGTTTGTGCCTTTAAGGAAAGTTACACATGTATTTCTCACTTTCTTTACCCTGATGTCTGTTCTCAAAGCAGTGTGCTTATCTCGAAGGGGAAGGGGAGTCGCATTCCAATGAGAAGTGTGGGAACCTGTCTATGGGGTCATTTTATTATAGTGCGAGCGGACATGATATGATGTAGCGTATCAGGTCTGCTGCACATTGATAAATGCCGACAGCATACGCTGTTGGCATTTATCATTGCACCAGCAGTTCTTGTGAACTGCTGGTGCAATACCGCTCCCTGCAGATTCGCGGCCAATCGACCGCTAGCAGGGGGTGTCAATCAACCCGAACGTATTCTTTCGGGTTGATTTCTTTTCGCTGCCTCAGAGCAGGTAGACAGGTTATGGAGCAGTGGTCTTTAGATGGGGCATCAAGCTCCGTACGGAGCTTGATAAATTGACCCCTGTATGTGAGAAGGATGGATTTTTTTATTGTTTTAAGAAAACTCTTAAGTTAACTAACACTCACCTAGATTACAAGTTTTGTGTTAAGGTTCTAACACTGAAAACATGGTAATTTCAGCGTTAAAACAGCACCGCAGCTATAACAAGTCTTGTCGGTATAGCTGTACTGCAAGCCTTTTAGTCTGTAACGCAACGTCAGTCCCGCACTCATAAAAATTATGTTTTTTCATGGGACTTCCATAGTGCAGCCATTACGAGTTTTGTAGTGAAGCTAAAAAGCTTGCGTTCCAGTCTATACCGACAAGATCCGTTTTGCAATCTGAGAGCAATAGTTATGACTTTTACGCAACAAAACTGTTACATAAAACTCATAATTAAAGTGTTACAAAGTACACTAACAGCCATAAACTACATATTAACACCTAAACCGAGGCACTCCCGCATTGTAAATATTATATTAAAGTTATTAACCCCTAATCTGCCACTCCTGACATCGCCGCCGCTAATACAATTTATTAACCCTATTACGCCGCTCCCCAACATCGCCGCCACTATACTAAAGTTATTAACCCCTATTCCCCCGCACCCCAACATTGTCCACACTATAATAAAGATATTAACCCCTATTCCGCCGCTCCCCAACGCCGCTGACACTATAATAAACCTATTAACCCCTAAACCGTAAGCCCCTCACAACAAAATATACTAAATTAAATTATTAACCCCTAAACCGGAAGCCCTCCACAATGAAGTATACTAAATTAAACTAGTAACCCCTAAACCCTAAACAACCCCCCCCCCCAACTTTATATTAAAATTACAATTTCCCATTCTTAAATTAAAACTTACCTGTCAAATTAAAAAAACTAAGTTTAAACTAACAATTAAACTAATATAACTATTAAACTAAAATTAAACTAACTACCAATTAAAGAAAAAAATACACATTTAAAAAATCCTACTATAAAAATTACAAAATATCTAATTACAAAAAAATACTAAATTACAAAAAATAACAAACACTAAATTACGAAAAATAACAAACGAAATGATCAAAAAGAAAAAAGAATTACACCTAATCTAATAGCCCTATAAAAATAAAAAAAGCCCACCCAAAATAAAAAAACCCTAGCCTATAATAAACTACCAATAGCCCTTAAAGGGATTTTTGTAGGGCATAGCCCTAAGTTAAACAGCTTTTTTAACACAAAGACCCCTCAACAGTAAAACCCACCACCCAACCAACCCTGCAAAATAAAAAAAAACCTAACTCTAATAAAAACCTAAGCTACCCATTGCCCTGAAAAGGGCATTTGTATGGGCATTGCCCTTAAAAGGGTATTTAGCTTTTTTGCAATGCCCTGAAAAGGGCATTTAGCTCTTTTAAGAAAAACCCTAAACTAAAAAACAACCCAGTCAAAAAAGTTTAAAAAATCCTAGCACTAACCCCCGAAAATCCACTTACAGTTCCTGAAGTCTGGACATCCCGGCAGCGAGAGGTCTTCATCCAGGCAGCTGCATCTTCATCCATCACGGGACCGGCATCTTCTTCATCCCTGTGGAGGCGGAGCAGCAATGCGCGGAGGCGTAGGTCCAGATGAAGGTCCAAGGCGGAGGTCCAGGCGGAGGTCCATCGATCTGACGTGGAGGTCCTCTTCATGCAATCGTCCGCCGCACACTGAGGATTGAAATGCAAGGTACCCCTTTTTATACTGGGGGTATCATTGCATTCCTATTGGCTGAAATTTTTTTTAGCTCCTATTACAAGTTGAAAGTAAACACGATCGCTTGAATGCAAATAAACTTAACGCGCGTCAGATTTGCACAACCTCAGAGATCTGGTTAACTGTTTCATGTCTCATAAAATACATCAAAGTTACATTACAAAGAACAGTCATAATAATACCATCTAATACAAATTATTTCAAAAAAATATTGCACAAAATATTTATAAGGGCTCATTGATATGAGGTCTCAGGTTTTAGGAAAATAAAGCAGGTAAAGGGCTTTAACATTGAGATACATACATATACATGTCTAAATATGTATATGTATATATATATATAGGTCTATATTTGTGTACATATGTATTTATAGACATATATCAACATTTAAACACATACATACATATGTAAACATATATAGACAATATAGACATATATAGAAGTGCATTGAATCCCTTTGAAGTTAAGCAGATGAAAACATGAAAAATCATATTTATGCAATATTCATATTTAATAAAGGTTTTAACTATGTATTTACTATAAATATTTCCCATACCAATGTTTTGAACACAGCAGAATGTTTTATATATTTCTAAATATATTCCTATATATATATACTGAATATTGCTGTGTGATATTTCTCCAAATGTACTTTATTTTCTTATATATAAATGCATTGCCATTTAATTGTACTTAGTGTTTGTTTTATGGGGGAGCACCCTGTACCCACACTCATTAGTGTAGAACCTCAGAGGTGCCAGCAGCCCTGAAATTGGCAAATGACTGCCATATGTTACATGTCCTTTGCTCTAAGCAGGGCAAAGTAAGCATTAAACTAGAGAGAATGCAAATTAAAAAAAAATAGGAATAGCCAGTAGAATATTGGGTCTCTATTGGTGTCTCCTGCATCCTTGATTTTTAGTTTCAATGTCGCTTTTTTGCACCTACAGATTTTATGGTCTAAATCTTTCCCATCTCTATGTTATGAATCTGGGCTAGAAATATGAGAAATTTAAATAAAAATGTGTCATTAGATAGATTTCATGAGAAAATAATTAAATAAAGCAAATCAAAGGTCCCATGATGCCTATCAGAAGCCTTGTATTGTGTAGTGACGGATATATGTGTACATTATGAGTAATATTTAACTGCAGGAAAAACACTTCATCCTTAAGAGTTGAGGGAACTAGTGTTAAAAGTGCAAATTCAATTGCACTTGGATTGCTAGATAGCATCAATAAACTTCCAGGAAGGATGAGATGGTGGGAAGAAAGCCAAGCTCATTACAAATGCCCCTGATACAATCTAATCAAAGGCTTGATCACAATTCTTTTATCAAATGCTTTATCTATAAAACTCCCATAGACTTTATGGACAGTCTCTACCTTAGTCATCTTAAAGTCTTACTTTAGACTAAGCTGCAAATAGCCTCCTGCACCTTTTCTATATCATGCACTCCGCACAGTAAAAAACTTAATTTAAAACAAATATTGTTTCTCGCCACCTTGGAATGGCTATCAAGCTCCGCCCACTGATGACATCACGGCCAGCACTGCATATGGCATCCAGTCACAAAAGGCTCACTAGTTGGATTCAACAAACTCTCAGTGCTATTCTGCAGAGTGCCTAGATGTAGCCCAGATTCTGATGTCATCAGTGGGTGGAACTTGGCAGCCATTTCAAAGTGGCCAGAAACAATAGTAATTTTAATGGTGTATTTTATAGAAAAATCAATAGATATATTTTTCTAAATGATTGTGATAGACTAATTTTTATGGAATATTTCCCGCAAGTTACCAAATCTGTATTTGACATTTTAATATTACTAAAAATATATTACAATGGTTATTGTTCTTATTACAATTTGGATGTATATTGTTTATTATTCACAATATGTGTTTGCCATTGGTACATTTACCTGCAGGTTTTAAAATTGCAAAATAAGGCAGCTCTTCATTCACTTATTTATTTTTCAGTGTATTTCAATAGTGATGTCCCGAACTGTTTGCCCGCGAACGGTTCACAGCGAACATAGCTTATTCGCGTTCGCGTTTGTGGGCGAACACATGGCGATGTTCGATCCGCCCCTATGTGTCATCATTGAGGAAATTTTGACCCTTTATGTCACAGCCGCCTGACACATTAGAGCCAATCAACATCAGACACTCCCTCACAGACCCTCCCAGCTACTCGGAATCCGCCATTTTAGACTCATAACGACCTTGCTTTCTTAACCCCTTAAGGACCAAGGACGTACGCCACACGTCCTCAAAAAAAATACAGTTAATGACCGAGGACGTGTGGCGTACGTCCTTGGTCTGGAAAGCAGCTGGAAGCGATCCTGCTCGCTTCCAGCTGCTTTCCGGTTATTGCAGTGATGCCTCGATATGGAGGCATCCTGCAATAACCCCCCTTGGCCATCCGATGCAGAGAGAGCCACTCTGTGGCCCTCTCTGCACCGGACATCGGTGGCCGGTATCGTTGGTGGGTGGGAGCAAGTCTGGGAGGCGGGTGGGCGGCCATCGATGTGCCCAGTGGAGTGGAGGGGGGCGGGATCGGGGGCGGGAGGGGCGGGAGCGCGCACGGGAGCGCGCGCGTGCACGGGGGGCGGCGGGTGGGCGCGTGCACGGGGCGGGAGCGGGAGGGAACCGCTACACTACAGAAAAAAAAAGTTTCAGAAGTACAACAAAATAACTTTTTCAAAGCTGTAAATAAACAGCTAAGAGATGTGGAAGGGGTGGGGGGTTGATCTTGGGGGGGGGGAAGCTACACTGCAGAAAAGGGTTTTTTTTTTTAAAAAGGCACATTTTTTCACTAAACTGGGTACTGGCAGACAGCTGCCAGTACCCAAGATGGCGCCCATTAAGGCAGAGGGGGAGGGTTAGAGAGCTCTTTGGTGGGGGATCAGTAAGGCTGGGGGCTAAGGGGGGATCCTACACAGCAGCATATGTAAATATGCTAAAAAAAAAACACAAAAAAAAACCCAAATATAGCTTTTATTTTAGTACTGGCAGAGTTTCTGCCAGTACTTAAGATGGCGGGGACAATTGGGGGGTGGGGGAGGGAAGAGAGCTGTTTGGGAGGGATCAGGGGGTTTCATGTTTCAGGTGGGAGGCTGAGCTCTACACTAAAGCTAAAATTAACCCTGCAAGCTCCCTACAAGCTACATAATTAACCCCTTCACTGCTAGCCATAATACACGTGTGAAATGCAGCGGCATTTGGCGGCCTTCTAATTACCAAAAAGCAACGCCAAAGCCATATATGTCTGCTATTTCTGAACAAAGGGGATCCCAGAGAAGCATTTACAACCATTTGTGCCATAATTGCACAAGCTGTTTGTAAATTATTTCAGTGAGAAACCTAAAATTGTGAAAAATGTAACGTTTTTTTTAATTTGATCGCATTTGGCGGTGAAATGGTGGCATGAAATATACCAAAATGGGCCTAGATCAATACTTGGGGTTGTCTACTACACTACACTAAAGCTAAAATTAACCCTAGAAGCTCCCTACATGCTCCATAATTAACCCCTTCACTGCTGGGCATAATACACGTGTAGTGCGCAGTGGCATTTAGCAGCCTTCTAATTACTAAAAAGCAACGCCAAAGCCATATATGTCTGCTATTTCTGAACAAAGGGGATCCCAGAGAAGAATTTACAACCATTTAAGCCATAATTGCACAAGCTGTTTGTAAATAATTTCAGTGAGAAACCAAAAGTTTGTGAAAAAATTTGTAAAAAAGTGAACGATTTTTTGTATTTAATCGCATTTGGCGGTGAAATGGTGGCATGAAATATACCAAAATGGGCCTAGATCAATACTTTGGGATGTCTACTAAAAAAAAATATATACATGTCAATGGATATTCAGAGATTCCTGAAAGATATTAGTGTTCTAATGTAACTAGCGCTAATTTTGAAAAATATTGGTTTGGAAATAGCAAAGTGCTACTTGTATTTATGGCCCTATAACTTACAAAAAAAGCAAAGAAGATGTAAACATTGGGTATTTCTAAACTCAGGACAAAATTTAGAAACTATTTAGCATGGGTGTTTTTTGGTGGTTGTAGATGTGTAACAGATTTTGGGGGTCAAAGTTAGAAAAAGTGTGTTTTTTTCAATTTTTTCCTCATATTTTATAAAAAATTTTATAGTAAATTATAAGATATGATGAAAATAATGGTATCTTTAGAAAGTCCATTTAATGGCGAGAAAAACGGTATATAATATGTGTGGGTACAGTAAATGAGTAAGATGAAAATTACAGCTAAACACAAACACCGCAGAAATGTAAAAATAGCCTTGGTCCCAAACGGACAGAAAATGGAAAAGTGCTGTGGTCATTAAGGGGTTAATGAGAGGACGTGTTGTGTTTTTGCTCCTGACATTAATAGGAAAAACATAGCTAGGCTAGTGTATTTACAGTCCAGAAGGACTCCACTCATCTCTGCTGCAAGCACAGCACCCCAAAAAGCCCTTTTTAGGGCTATATTTCGTGCCGTTTTTTTTTTTTTTCCGTTTTTTTTTAATTAGCATTTGCCTGGCTTTCAGGCTGTGTGTTTAAGGCTCACAGCATATGCTGTGACTACTGCCACCACTGATATCTCCCTAACAACATTAGTTTACATTTAAAACAACAGTGGGGATATTTTAAAAATGCTATTCTAGATGCAACTAAACACTGTGGCCTAGATTTGGAGTTTGGCGGTAGATGGGCTGTTAACGCTACGCGGGCTTTTTTCTGGCCGCACCATAAAATTAACTCTGGTATCGAGAGTCCAAAAAAATGCTGCGTTAGGCTCCAAAAAAGGAGCGTAGAGCATTTTTACCGCAAATGCAACTCTCGATACCAGAGTTGCTTACGGACGCGGCCAGCCTCAAAAACGTGCTCGTGCACGATTCTCCCATAGGAAACAATGGGGCTGTTTGAGCTGAAAAAAAACCTAACACCTGGAAAAAAGCAGCGTTCAGCTCCTAACGCAGCCCCATTGTTTCCTATGGGGAAACACTTCCTACGTCTGCATCTAACACTCTAACATGTACCCCGAGTCTAAACACCCCTAGCCTTATACTTATTAACCCCTAATCTGCCGCCCCCGCTATCGCTGACCCCTGCATTATATTATTAACCCCTAATCTTCCGCTCCGTTAACCGCCGCAACTTACATTATCCCTATGTACCAATAATCTGCTGCCCCAACACCGCCGACCCCTATATTATATTTATTATCCCCTAACCTGCCCCCCACAATGTCGCCGCCAGCTACTTACAATAATTAACCCCTAATCTGCCGACCGCAAAGCGCCGCCACCTACGTTATCCTTATGTACCCCTAATCTGCTGCCCCTAACACCGCCGACCCCTATATTATATGTATTAACCCCTAATCTGCCCCCCTCAACGTCGCCGACACCTGCCTACACTTATTAACCCCTAATCTGCCGAGCGGACCTGAGCGCTACTATAATAAAGTTATTAACCCCTAATCCGCCTCACTAACCCTATCATAAATAGTATTAACCCCTAATCTGCCCTCCCTAACATCGCCGACACCTAACTTCAATTATTAACCCCTAATCTGACGACCGGAGCTCATCGCTACTATAATAAATGGATTAACCCCTAAAGCTAAGTCTAACCCTAACACTAACACCCCCCTAACTTAAATATAATTTACATCTAACGAAATTAATTAACTCTTATTAAATAAATTATTCCTATTTAAAGATAAATACTTACCTGTAAAATAAATCCTAATATAGCTAAAATATAAATTATAATTACATTGTAGCTATTTTAGGATTAATATTTATTTTACAGGCAACTTTGTAATTATTTTAACCAGGTACAATAGCTATTAAATAGTTAAGAACTATTTAATAGTTACCTAGTTAAAATAATATCAAAATTACCTGTAAAATAAGTCCTAACCTAAGTTATAATTAAACCTAACACTACCCTATCAATAAATTAATTAAATAAAATACCTACAATTACCTACAATAAAACCTAACACTACACTATCAATAAATAAATTAAATACAATTTCTACAAATAACTACAATTACATAAACTAACTAAAGTACAAAAAATAAAAAAGAACTAAGTTACAAAAAATAAAAAAATATTTACAAACATAAGAAAAATATTACAACAATTTTAAACTAATTACACCTACTCTAAGCCCCCTAATAAAATAACAAAGACCCCCAAAATAAAAAAATGCCCTACCCTATTCTAAATTAATAAATTTAAAAGCTCTTTTACCTTACCAGCCCTGAACAGGGCTCTTTGCGGGGCATGCCCCAAGAAAATCAGCTCTTTTGCCTGTAAAAAAAAAACATACAATACCCCCCCCCAACATTACAACCCACCACCCACAGACCCCTAATCTAACCCAAACCCCCCTTAAATAAACCTAACACTAAGCCCCTGAAGATCTTCCTACCTTGTCTTCACCTCAACAGGTATCACCGATCTGTCCTGGCATCCGGTGCTGAAGAGGTCCAGAAGAGGCTCCAAAGTCTTCCTCCTATCCGGCAAGAAGAGGACATCCGGACCGGCAAACATCTTCATCCAAGCGGCATCTTCGATCTTCTTCCATCCGGTGCGGAGCGGGTCCATGTTGAAGCAGCCGACGCGGATCCATCCTCTTCTTCCGGCGTCTCCCGACGAATGACGGTTCCTTTAAGGGACGTCATCCAAGATGGCGTCCCTCGAATTCCGATTGGCTGATAGGATTCTATCAGCCAATCGGAATTAAGGTAGGAATATTCTGATTGGCTGATGGAATCAGCCAATCAGAATCAAGTTCAATCCGATTGGCTGATCCAATCAGCCAATCAGATTGAGCTCGCATTCTATTGGCTGATCGGAACAGCCAATAGAATGCGAGCTCAATCTGATTGGCTGATTGGATCAGCCAATCGGATTGAACTTGATTCTGATTGGCTGATTCCATCAGCCAATCAGAATATTCCTACCTTAATTCCGATTGGCTGATAGAATCCTATCAGCCAATCGGAATTCGAGGGACGCCATCTTGGATGACGTCCCTTAAAGGAACCGTCATTCGTCGGGAGACGCCAGAAGAAGAGGATGGATCTGCGTCGGCTGCTTCAACATGGACCCGCTCCGCACCGGATGGAAGAAGATCGAAGATGCTGCTTGGATGAAGATGTTTGCCGGTCCGGTTGTCCTCTTCTTGCCGGATAGGAGGAAGACTTTGGAGCCTCTTCTGGACCTCTTCAGCACCGGATGCCAGGACAGATCGGTGATACCTGTTGAGGTGAAGACAAGGTAGGAAGATCTTCAGGGGCTTAGTGTTAGGTTTATTTAAGGGGGGTTTGGGTTAGATTAGGGGTATGTGGGTGGTGGGTTGTAATGTTGGGGGGGGGGTATTGTATGTTTTTTTTTACAGGCAAAAGAGCTGATTTTCTTGGGGCATGCCCCGCAAAGGGCCCTGTTCAGGGCTGGTAAGGTAAAAGAGCTTTTAAATTTATTAATTTAGAATAGGGTAGGGCATTTTTTTATTTTGGGGGTCTTTGTTATTTTATTAGGGGGCTTAGAGTAGGTGTAATTAGTTTAAAATTGTTGTAATATTTTTCTTATGTTTGTAAATATTTTTTTATTTTTTGTAACTTAAGTTCTTTTTTATTTTTTGTACTTTAGTTAGTTTATGTAATTGTAGTTATTTGTAGAAATTGTATTTAATTTATTTATTGATAGTGTAGTGTTAGGTTTTATTGTAGGTAATTGTAGGTATTTTATTTAATTAATTTATTGATAGGGTAGTGTTAGGTTTAATTATAACTTAGGTTAGGACTTATTTTACAGGTAATTTTGATATTATTTTAACTAGATAACTATTAAATAGTTCTTAACTATTTAATAGCTATTGTACCTGGTTAAAATAATTACAAAGTTGCCTGTAAAATAAATATTAATCCTAAAATAGCTACAATGTAATTATTATTTATATTGTAGCTATATTAGGATTTATTTTACAGGTAAGTATTTATCTTTAAATAGGAATAATTTATTTAATAAGAGTTAATTAATTTCGTTAGATGTAAATTATATTTAAGTTAGGGGGGTGTTAGTGTTAGGGTTAGACTTAGCTTTAGGGGTTAATCCATTTATTATAGTAGCGATGAGCTCCGGTCGTCAGATTAGGGGTTAATAATTGAAGTTAGGTGTCGGCGATGTTAGGGAGGGCAGATTAGGGGTTAATACTATTTATGATAGGGTTAGTGAGGCGGATTAGGGGTTAATAACTTTATTATAGTAGCGCTCAGGTCCGCTCGGCAGATTAGGGGTTAATAAGTGTAGGCAGGTGTCGGCGACGTTGAGGGGGGCAGATTAGGGGTTAATACATATAATATAGGGGTCGGCGGTGTTAGGGGCAGCAGATTAGGGGTACATAAGGATAACGTAGGTGGCGGCGCTTTGCGGTCGGCAGATTAGGGGTTAATTATTGTAGGTAGCTTGCGGCGACGTTGTGGGGGGCAGGTTAGGGGTTAATAAATATAATACAGGGGTCAGCGGGGTTAGGGGCAGCAGATTAGGGGTACATAAGTATAACGTAGGTGGCGGTCGGCAGATTAGGGGTTAAAAAAATTTAATCGAGTTGCGGCGATGTGGGGGGACCTCGGTTTAGGGGTACATAGGTAGTTTATGGGTGTTAGTGTACTTTAGGGTACAGTAGTTAAGAGCTTTATGAACCGGCGTTAGCCCAGAAAGCTCTTAACTCCTGCTTTTTTCCTGCGGCTGGAGTTTTGTCGTTAGAGCTCTAACGCTCACTTCAGAAACGACTCTAAATACCGGAGTTAGGAAGATCCCATTGAAAAGATAGGATACGCAATTTACGTAAGAGGATCTGCGGTATGGAAAAGTCGCGGCTGAAAAGTGAGCGTTAGACCCTATTTTGAGTGACTCCAAATACCGGAGGTAGCCTAAAACCAGCGTTAGGAGCCTCTAACGCTGGTTTTCACGGCTAACGCCAAACTCTAAATCTAGGCCTGTATTAGGTTTGTTTGTAAAAGTAAAAGAAAAAGAAAACCAATATGGTTTTCAAGAGAAGTAGCACATGCAGTCAAGACAAAAAAGACAGTCTATAAAAAATTCAAACTCACTGGCTCAGAAGAGGATAAAGAAAAATGGAGAACCCATCAAAAGATGACAAAGCAGTTAATCAGAAAGGCTAAAGCTGATGCAGAAGAGAAAATAGCACAATCTGTAAAAAACAGTGACAAAACCTTCTTTAGATATATCAGTGAAAAGAGAAAAACTAACAGAGGGATAGTTAGACTCAAGAATGAGGATAGAGTATTGGAAGAAGATAAACAAATAGCAAACTGTTTAAATGATTACTTTTGTTCAGTCTTTACAACAGATGGTAAAGATAGTGAGATTCTATTAAGGGATGTTACTGTAAATAATAATGTGAGTAGTACTTTTCTTTTTACAGAGGAAGAGGTTTCAAGGGCTTTATCAAAAATAAAAGTTAATAAGGCTGTGGGTCCAGATAATATTCATCCAAGAGTTCTAAGAGAACTTCGATCCGTAATAGCTACTCCATTAGCTGATTTATTTAATCAGTCACTTCTAACAGGAGTTGTTCCAAAAGACTGGAAAATTTCCAATGTAGTCCCTCTTCATAAAAAGGGTAGTAGGGAAGATTCTGCTAACTATAGGCCAGTCAGTTTGACCTCAATTGCAGGGAAATTAATGGAAACTCTTTTAAAGGAAAGACTTGTATCTTTCATTCAGACAAACAACTTAGAAGACAAAGGACAGCATGGTTTCACTGCTGGAAGATCATGTCTGACTAATCTAATTGATTTCTTTGACCATGTAACTAAAATAATAGACCAGGGAGGAGCCGTAGATGTTGCATATCTAGACTTTAGCAAAGCATTTGACACCGTCCCACACAACAAACTTATTCACAAAATGTATTGCCTTGGAATAGATGCTAAGATTGTTAAGTGGGTAGAATTCTGGCTTAAAGATAGACGACAGAGGGTTTCAATTAATGGAGTACATTCAAATGAGGCATCAGTTACTAGTGGTGTTCCCCAAGGGTCAGTTCTTGGGCCTGTTTTGTTTAACATGTTCATAAGTGATATTGGAAGTGGGCTTAAGGGGAAGGTTTGCTTGTTTGCTGATGATAAAAAAAATTGTAACAGGGTAGATGTTCCAGGAGGAGTTGATCAAATGAACTGTGATATTAATAAACTAGAGGACTGGTCAAATAAATGGGATCTGAAATTTAATATTACCAAGAGCAAAATTATGCATACAGGATCCAAAAACCCAAAGGCCAATTATAGTCTCAATGGTACATTACTGACTGTAATTAAAGAAGAAAGGGATTTGGGAATTATTATTTCAGATGATTTAAAATTTGGTACACAATGCCGCAGTGCAGCCAGCAAGGCCAGTCAAATGCTTGGTTGCATTGGAAGAGGTTTTAGTAGCAGAAATAGCAAGGTTCTTATGCCACTTTACAGATCATTAGTTAGACCAAATATGGAATACTGTGTACAGTTCTGGAGACCATATCTTCAGACAGATATCAATAAACTAGAAGCTGTCCAAAGGAGGGCTACTAAAATGGTACATGTTCTAAAATATAAAACGTACAAAGAAAGACTCTATGATCTAAATATGTATAGTTTAGAGGATAGAAGGGAAAGAGGTGACATGATAGAAACCTTCAAATATATGAAGGGACTTAACAAAATAGAAGCTGAAAGCATTTTTCACAAAAAAATAAATGCCAAAACAAGGGGTCACAATCTAAAGTTAGAGGGTAGCAGATTCAGGAGAAATTTGAGGAAGAATTTTTTTACAGAAAGGGTGGTGGATTCATGGAATAAACTTCCATTTGAAGTGGTAAACACAAAGACTGTAAAGGAATTTAAAAATGCCTGGGACATGCATAAGGCTATCCTAAGGAAAAAGTAACGTAATATGGGTAGACTTGATGGGCCTTTTTGGTTCTTATCTACCATCAAATTCTATGTTTCTATGTTTCTATGTTTTAACTAACCAAAAATTTTAATTATTTTGCTAGTGTAATTTTTTTTCATTTTCTATCAGGCCTGTGTCACACATCATATACTCTGGTTTGATTGCTCTGTGCCAATCACCAGTGTTAATATCCGTTTATAACATTATTTTAAATAAAAAATAAAAAAATAAAAAAAAATATTTTGCTAGTGTAATCTAATTACATTTAATATCAGGCCTGTGTCTGTCAGGATCAACAGCATTAATATACCTCATTTTTTTTCAGTCTTTTGGTTAATTGGTCTGTGCCAGGCATCCACCCAGTACTCATATCTTCTTCACCTTAATTTAAATTTAAAAAAATAAATTTTTAAATTTGTTTGATAGTGTAATCTAATATAATTTTCTATCAGGCCTGTGTGTTTTGCTGACATACAGAGCCTACTGTGTTTACTTGCTGCCCTCCCTAGTCTATGAGCCACGACTCATATGTGTTTAACCTTTTTTTAATTTCCCCCCCCAAAAAATAATTTAAATCATTTTTCTAGTGTAATCTAATAGTATTTTCTATCAGGCGTGTGTGTATCTGACTTACATAGCCTACTGTTTTTAATAGCTGCCCTTCCAAGGCTAGACAGCCACGACTCATATTTATGTGCTTAACCTTTTTCTTTAAATTGCCAAAAAAAGTCTTTAAATCATTATGCTAGTGTAATCTAATTTTATTTTCTATCAGGCCTGTGTCTAACTGTCTATCTGACTTACAAAGCATACTGTTGTTAATTGCTGCCCTACGTAGCAGCAAGCCAGTGCGACCACTCATATGTGCATTGCACTTCTTAACATTATTTTAATATTAAAATCTAAAATTTTAAAATATTTTGCTAGTGTAATCTAACTTAATTTTCTATCAGGCCTGTGTTTTTGTCACTTACACAGCATACTGTGTTAAATTGCTGCCCTACCTACCATCCACGACTCATATCTGCCAGCCTGTGTGCCAGGCCCAACTAGCCAATTAGTGGCACCAATCATAATTCTTGTAACAGTATATAAAAAAATAAAAATCATAATTTTTTGGACTGCAAATATTCAGTCTCCTAGTGTCCTTGAATTGCATTTACCTCCTGCCTGCCAGCCTTTTGTGCCAGGCTGTCTTGCCAACTATTTACACCAATCCTAATTGTTGTCACAGTATAGTTACTAATTAAAATTAAAAAATATTTGATTGTTGATCTTAATCCTCAGTTTGCTCGTGCCCTAGAATTGCACTTTTCTACTGCCTTCCAAGCCTGTGTGCCAGGCCTACTTGAAAAATATTTACACCAATCATATTTGTTGTCACAGTATTCTTATTAATTAAAAATTAAAATTTTGGGTAATATTTGTGGCGAATCCTCAGTTTGCTGGTGCCAGTGAATTGCACTTTCCTCCTGCCTTGCAGCCTGCTGTGTGCCAGGCCCACCTAGCCAATTATTGCCAGCAATCCTATTTCTTTTAACAGTATTGCCAAAATTGTCAATCATCACTGTTTTGACTGTCAGTAATCAGTCTCCTACTGTCCTTGAATTGCATCTACCTCTTGCCTGCCAGCCTTTTAAGCCAGGCCGTCTTGCCAACTATTTATACCAATCCTAATTGTTGTCACAGTATAGTTACTAAATAAAATTAAAAAATTCTTGATTGTTGATCTTAATCCTCAGTTTGCTCGTGCCCTAGAATTGCACTTTTCTACTGCCTTCCAAGCCTGTGTGCCAGGC
Source organism: Bombina bombina (assembly GCF_027579735.1). NCBI lineage: Eukaryota > Metazoa > Chordata > Amphibia > Anura > Bombinatoridae > Bombina > Bombina bombina. The sequence goes on from NC_069503.1 coordinate 150,585,034, forward strand.
CTACTTGAAAAATATTTACACCAATCATATTTGTTGTCACAGTATTCTTAGTAATTAAAAATTAAAATTTTGGGTAATATTTGTGGCGAATCCTCAGTTTGCTGGTGCCAGTGAATTGCACTTTCCTCCTGCCTTGCAGCCTGCTGTGTGCCAGGCCCACCTAGCCAATTATTGCCAGCAATCCTATTTCTTTTAACAGTATTGCAAAAATTGTCAATCATCACTGTTTTGACTGTCAGTATTCAGTCTCCTAGTGTCCTTGAATTGCATTTACCTCCTGCCTGCCAGCCTTTTGTGCCAGGCTGTCTTGCCAACTATCCTATCTATCAATCTATCTTCTGTCCGGGATGTTTTGAGACAGCCACTTTGGGAATGTTAGTTGATTTAGGCCCATTATGGCTTAAAAGCAGACTCTGCATAAACTATGTAATTTTCCATGGGAGTTTTGCCAGGGATTCCCCTCCAGCATGCGACAGTCCAGGTGTTAGTACCCTTGAAACAACTTTTCCATCACTATTGTGGCCAGAAAGAGTCCTTGTAGGTTTTAAAGTTCGCCTGCCTATTGAATTCAATACCGGAAGTTCGAGTCCGCCGTTCGCGAACCGAAAATTTTAGGTTCGCGACATCACTATATTTCAATGGTCTTAGCATCATTTGGTTGCTCAGTAACTATTGCTATGGTAACTCTACCAGCCAGTTTGCATGTAATCACTGGGAGCTGCAATAAGAAAATCCTCTTAAAGGGATAGAAAGTTCAAAATTGAAATCTGCATGGGTGCATTTAAGTTTTCAATAGTAGCATTTTTGCAATATACTTCCATTAGCCAAAATGCTTCTAGTATAAAGTTATTACTGATTGAGCTGCATGCGCACATATGCTACGCATAAGGATTTAAACACCAAGCATGCTCAGAGAGTGCGTCAGATAAGATGTGTTCGATTAACAAAGGGGCACTATATAGTGTAACTCTGTATATAACAACAATACGATTTATAATATCCCAAATGGATAACTCACACATTAGGGCTATATTTTGAGTGGAGCGCAAATTTGCACTCCACTTGTAATACCAGCGCACGCAATTGTGCGCTGGTATTTTAAGTGGCCCGTAATGCGAACAACTTTCCAATTTACTTCTATTATCAAATTGATGTCATTCTCTTGTTATCCTTTGCTGAAGGAACAGCATTGCACTATTGGCAGCTAGCTGAACACATTCAGGGCTAGCTTCCATTGAGCCGTAATTCGGTTTGCGTGCACTCTCAAACCGTTAAATAAGCTGTCGGAAGCAATATTATTCACCGACTGCTTCCAACGGCCCGTTATAACTCAATTTTGGCAGAAGGACTCCGACTGCCGAAAACATTATTGTGTCCCATACAAAGTATCAGAAGCCGCTAATCTTTAAATTATACCCGGTTTCCAATGCCCGCGCAAAATTAATAAATTGCCGGAGGCTGCCGATACAGTAACAAAAATTACACCCAGCTCAACTAGATGTAAAACAGCAAAAAGGTGCTCTTTGAGACCTTTTTCCCATTGAAATCTAACCCGACATGTCAAAACGCCTCTATCCACCATCCCCCCCACATGGCAATTTATAATAAATGTATTAACCCCTAATCCGCCATGCCCCCATATCGCAAAGTATCTATTTAAACTATTAACTCCTAATCCGCATGCCCCCACAATGCAATCTAGCTATTTAAACTATTAACCCCTAATCCCACATGCCCCCATATTGCAAAGTATTGTTTTAAACTATTAACCCCTAATCCGCAATGCCCCCACAATGCAATCTAGATATTTAAACTATTAACCCCTAATCCCCCATGCCCCCACAATGCAATCTAGCTATTTAAACTATTAACCCCTAATCCCCCATGCCCCCATATTGCAAAGTATCTTTTTAAACTATTAACCCCTAATCCGCAATGCCCCCACAATGCAATCTAGCTATTTAAACTATTAACCCCTAATCCCCCATGCCCCCATATCGCAAAGTATCTATTTAAACTATTAACCCCTAATCCGCAATGCCCCCACAATGCAATCTAGCTATTTAAACTATTAACCCCTAATCCGCCATGCCCCCACAATGCAATCTAGCTATTTAAACTATTAACCCCTAATCCGCCATGCCCCCACAATGCAATCTAGCTATTTAAACTATTAACCCCTAATCCCCCATGCCCCCACAATGCAATCTAGCTATTTAAACTATTAACCCCTAATCCCCCATGCCCCCACAATGCAATCTAGCTATTTAAACTATTAACCCCTAATCCGCCATGCCCCCACAACGCAATCTAGCTATTTAAACTATTAACCCCTAATCCCCCATGCCCCCACAATGCAATCTAGCTATTTAAACTATTAACCCCTAATCCGCCATGCCCCCACAAAAAAACCTAACATTACTTTAAAAATAAAATTTAGATTAATCTAAAATTACAAAAAATAAAAAAAATCTAACATTACATAAAAGAATAAACCAAATGATCAAAAAAATAAAAAATTAAACCTAATCTCTATGAAAATAAAAAAGCCCCCCCCCCAATAAAAATACCCCCTAATCTAATACTAAACTACCAATAACCCTTAAAAGGGCCATTTGAAGGGCATTGCCCTAAGTTAAACAGCTTTTTCAACCTTTAAAAAAAACTAAGTTCTCCTAACAGTAAAACTGTTACTATTGTTCAAAAAACTGTTCAAATTGGCCAATCGGATTTTAATAGCTCTCATCCTATTGGCTTATTTGAATTTGAAGAATCAAATCAGCCAGGAATGCAAGGTATGCCATATTTAAACATGTAACTTGCATTCAATATTCAGTGTACGGCGGTGATTATACGAAGAGGATTCTCCACGCTCCTTGACTCCATTGTCGCAAGTCTTCAGTTCCTCAGACACCGGTCTTCAGTTCCGCAGACGCCGGTCTTCAGTTCCTCGGTTCTGGATGAAGATAGAAGAAGTCGCCACTTGGAAGAAGACTTCACCTCCGGACTTCAGGAACCATGGGGGTTAGACTTATTTTAAAAAAAATATATATTTTTTTTAGATTAAGGATTTAATGGGAGGTAAAAGAGCTGAATGCCCTTTTAATTAAAATATATAAAAGAGAAGTCACAGCTAAAAATAGAAGCTGTGATAAAGAATGACAAGGCAGCACACAAATTGCATAAATAACAAGTGGTTTATTTGCTAAACCTACATATGTCAAAAACGAAAATACCCCAAACCCATTGTGTAGGTAAAAAGGAGTGACATATATAAACCAGGCCTGGTTATACCTATTATCTAGCACAAAACCGTGAAACTACGGTTCTAATAAACAATTGTATTGTAACAAATCATGTCAATACATTCCGCTTGCTACAAACAAACATGTGAAAGATAAATTGTTGCAACAATTATTCCAAAAAGACACAGAATACCAAATGTCCATAAGTATCAGAGCACTTAGTGTGAATCACACGCTCTGTATATGAAATTGTTACAAAGAAGCAGTTCCAGCGTTACTGATTGGAAAACCAACTTGAATTACTGAGCAAGCAGCCTCACCACATTCGCGGTACAAAGTTCCAGTGTATCATCCAAAACCAGCTTATATAGTTACCACTTGATCCACTTCAAACCTTGCATATATCACATGCCGGATCCTTGGTAAATCTCCAAACAAAGCGGTTTGTGTAAAGGCTCCTATGCGGTTAATGCCTCTTTCTATTCACAGGACCGGAACTTCGATTCAAGACTGCTGTATGCTTGTCAGTTGTTAGAACCACATCAAAGTAACTCGGTGCGCTTAGGACCAGCTGCCAGGAAATTAGCACTCTAATTTCCTGGCAGCTTCGCCCTTCCCCTTTAGTGGGCTGACTTTAGGGCTTCATCGGATGCTTGTATGTGGTAATGACACCACTTATATAGCTCAATGGCTAATTTAAATACTTAATTGATGACGGTTTTAACACAGTGCTGCAACCTCATATACAAAGTTAAACAACAGCTTTTATTTGCACATACATCATATTTATTAAATAATTACATGTTATGCAACATATTTGGGTATCTTTTTCATTCCGGGATGGCAAAATAAAAACCACACAAATTTTCAACAATTGCAATTTTCACATCTCCCAACTTTTCTTATATTTTGGGCAAGGCTAATGACTACTATATATGCAACTGGATTAATATAGAGATAGATATACCAAGGGTTACTATTTGTCCCCTACAAAGAAAGTATTCTACAAAAAACATGAGAAATCAATTTTTTCATTAAGGCCATTTGGAGCCAGTGTATTTAAACGATAAATCCATCGGGATTCATTCCTTAGTAGCATATTATCAACATCACCACCACGGCGGTGCTGTTTTATATGCTGAATGCCAGTCACTTTCATAATAGTAAAATCAGAATTATGATATAATTCAAAGTGTCTGGCCACTGGGCTATCCTGCTCTTTATTTTTAATGTCATCCCTATGCTCTCTGACTCGATCTTTCAGGTCACGTTTAGTTTTTCCTATTTAAAATAGGGGACATGAACAGTGCAGGAGGTAAATGACACCTATAGTGTTACAGGTGATCCATTGTTTTATATTATATTGTCTACCTGTTGAGGTTTCAAATTTGCATGTTTTTTGTATGAACCTGCAATACACACAATGCCCACAAGGGCTACAGCCTTGCCATTTGCCTCTTGCACTTAACCAATTGGTTGTTGGTTTTCTTACGTATTCACTTCTGAAAAGCTTATCTTTGAGACTATCAGCTCTACGTGCTGTCAACAAAGGGAAGTCTCCTACATAGTCTCTCAGTTCAGTGTCAATAGTCAGCATATGCCAATATTTTTTCATTATATCTCTAAGTTTGCCCCAGTGTGAATTAAACTTAGTTATAAGGCGTACCTTATCTCCATTACTTTTAACTGCATTATGTCTATAGAGCAGATCATTTCTTGTGCTATTTCTAGCCCTAGTCCAGGCCCTTTTGACCTGTCTCAGAATATCCTCTTTCAAGGAACCTAAATGACATCTCTTTAGCCTGTAGTTCAAATTCCTCTAAGTTGGAACAATTCCTTCTCAACCGAAGGAATTGGCCAACTGGTATGCCAGTTTTTAAGCATTCAGGATGATGACTAGTAGCATGTAGAAGACTGTTGGTGGCCGTTGATTTACGATAAACCTTAGTGGTTATGTGTCTACCTTCTTTTCTTATTGATAAATCTAAGAATGTTGCTTCCTCTTTGCTCATTTCACATGTAAGAAAGATATTGTACCCATTGTCAGTGTTCAAAATACTCAAGAAATTTTCTAATAGTTCTTTACTACCCCTCCATAGGAGTTGAATATCATCCACATAGCGGAGCCAGAGTGCCACATGTGCCTCCACCAGGGATTCAAAGCATGAAAAAACTTCCCGTGCCTCCCATAAGCCTAGATGTAAACAGGCATAGGTGGGGGCACATGTGGCACCCATGGCCGTGCCTTGGAGCTGTCTGTAAAATTTTCCATCAAATTGGAATATGTTATTGTTTAGTATTAAATGTAACAAAGAAATTACAAAATCAGTGTGATTCTGAAAATCATGTCCTCTTTGTTCAAGAAAATATCTAGTCGCTCTGATCCCTACAGCATGGGGGATCGAGGAGTATAACGACTCGACATCAAGGGTCACCAACCATGTATCTTCATCAACGTCAATGCCATCCAATTTCCTAAGGACATCCAAAGTATCTTGGACATAGGAGGGCAATGAACTTAGGAAGGGTCTCATAAAGTAGTCTATGTATCTACTCGCCCCTTCCATTGGCCCCCCTATGCCCGAGATAATCGGTCGTCCTGGCGGTTTGCTCATACTTTTGTGCAGCATAGGGATGCAGTAAAAGGTTGGCACAATTGGAAACTTTTTGAACATGAATGCATGTTCTTTAGTTGTTATTAGCCCATCTCTCAAAGCATCATTAAGAATAAACAAAAGTTCATTACACGATGTGTCAAATGCAACTCTGTCTGTTAATTCATACTGTGTAGTGTTAGATAGCTGCCTCTAGATTTCTGTCACGTAGTCATGATCATTCATGACCACCAGGTTACCACCCTTATCACATGATTTTGTCAACATCTTCATTTTGCTCCTCTAAAAGTTCCCCTTTCCCTCACACAAATGTCACTGCTAAGTAAAGGTTTGTCGTTCGGTCCATCGGCACATCTGGATAAATTTGAATTCATAAAAGATCTTAACTTGTTTGCTAGAAAGTTGGTACTTAAAAAAGTTATGAATAGGAGAATTGGTCCGGATGTGCCTTTGGACAGTAGTGACAAACTTACCCTGGATGATCTACTGTCACTTTTAGAGGAGCAAAATGAAAATCCAATTTTAGACCAACTTCTAAGTATATGCCTCCACTCTCAACAGCTCCAGAGATTCAAAACTTTGTAAGATGCGTTGAAAGAGAGATTGGGGAATTACAAGGTTGTGAATGATCATGACTACGTGACAGAAATCCAGAGGCAGCTATCTAACACTACACAGTATGAATTAACAGACAGAGTTGCATTTGACACATCTTGTAATGAACTTTTGTTTATTCTTAATGATGCTTTGAGAGATGGGCTAATAACAACTAAAGAACATGCATTCATGTTCAAAAAGTTTCCAATTGTGCCAACCTTTTACTGCATCCCTAAGCTGCACAAAAGTATGAGCAAACCGCCGGGACGACCGATTATCTCGGGCATAGGGGGGCCAATGGAAGGGGCGAGTAGATACATAGACTACTTTATGAGACCCTTCCTAAGTTCATTGCCCTCCTATGTCCAAGATACTTCGGATGTCCTTAGGAAATTGGATGGCATTGACGTTGATGAAGATACATGGTTGGTGACCCTTGATGTCGAGTCGTTATACTCCTCGATCCCCCATGCTGTAGGGATCAGAGCGACTAGATATTTTCTTGAACAAAGAGGACATGATTTTCAGAATCACACTGATTTTGTAATTTCTTTGTTACATTTAATACTAAACAATAACATATTCCAATTTGATGGAAAATTTTACAGACAGCTCCAAGGCACGGCCATGGGTGCCACATGTGCCCCCACCTATGCCTGTTTACATCTAGGCTTATGGGAGGCATGGGAAGTTTTTTAGTGCTTTAAATCCCTGGTGGAGGCACATGTGGCACTCTGGCTCCGCTATGTGGATGATATTCTACTCCTATGGAGGGGTAGTAAAGAACTATTAGAAAATGTCTTGAGTATTTTGAACACTGACAATGGGTACAATATCTTTCTTACATGTGAAATGAGCAAAGAGGAAGCAACATTCTTAGATTTATCAATAAGAAAAGAAGGTAGACACCTAACCACTAAGGTTTATCGTAAATCAACGGCCACCAACAGTCTTCTACATGCTACTAGTCATCATCCTGAATGCTTAAAAACTGGCATTCCAGTTGGCCAATTCCTTCGGTTGAGAAGGAATTGTTCCAACTTAGAGGAATTTGAACTATAGGCTAAAGAGATGTCATTTAGGTTCCTTGAAAGAGGATATTCCAAGAGACCGGTCAAAAGGGCCTGGACTAGGGCTAGAAATAGCACAAGAAATGATCTGCTCTATAGACATAATGCAGTTAAAAGTAATGGAGATAAGGTACGCCTTATAACTAAGTTTAATTCACACTGGGGCAAACTTAGAGATATAATGAAAAAATATTGGCACATGCTGACTATTGACACTGAACTGAGAGACTATGTAGGAGACTTCCCTTTGTTGACAGCACGTAGAGCTGATAGTCTCAAAGATAAGCTTGTCAGAAGTGAATACATAAGAAAATCAACAACCAATTGGTTAAGTGCAAGAGGCAAATGGCAAGGCTGTAGCCCTTGTGGGCATTGTGTGTATTGCAGGTTCATACAAAAAACATGCAAATTTGAAACCTCAACAGGTAGACAATATAATATAAAACAATGGATCACCTGTAACACTATAGGTGTCATTTACCTCCTGCACTGTTCATGTCCCCTATTTTATATAGGAAAAACTAAACGTGACCTGAAAGATCGAGTCAGAGAGCATAGGGATGACATTAAAAATAAAGATCAGGATAGTCCGGTGGCCAGACACTTTGAATTATATCATAATTCTGATTTTACTATTATGAAAGTGACTGGCATTCAGCATATAAAACAGCACCGCCGTGGTGGTGATGTTGATAATATGCTACTAAGGAATGAATCCCGATGGATTTATCGATTAAATACACTGGCTCCAAATGGCCTTAATGAAAAAATTGATTTCTCATGTTTTTTGTAGAATACTTTCTTTGTAGGGGACAAATAGTAACCCTTGGTATATCTATCTCTATATTAATCCAGTTGCATATATAGTAGTTATTAGTCTTGCCCAAAATATAAGAAAAGTTGGGAGATGTGAAAATTGCAATTGTTGAAAATTTGTGTGGTTTTTATTTTGCCATCCCGGAATGAAAAAGATACCCAAATATGTTGCATAACATGTAATTATTTAATAAATATGATGTATGTGCAAATAAAAGCTGTTGTTTAACTTTGTATATGAGGTTGCAGCACTGTGTTAAAACCGTCATCAATTAAATATTTAAATTAGCCATTGAGCTATATAAGTGGTGTCATTACCACATACAAGCATCCGATGAAGCCCTAAAGTCAGCCCACTAAAGGGGAGGGGCGAAATGCGTCATGCCTGACATTCGTGAATCGGCAACTGTTTGAAGTGGAGTGCTAATTTCCTGGCAGCTGGTCCTAAGCACACCGAGTTACTTTGATGTGGTTCTAACAACTGACAAGCATACAGCAGTCTTGAATCGAAGTTCCGGTCCTGTGAATAGAAGGAGGCATTAACCGCATAGGAGCCTTTACACAAACCGCTTTGTTTGGAGATTTACCAAGGATCCGGCATGTGATATATGCAAGGTTTGAAGTGGATCAAGTAGTAACTATATAAGCTGGTCTTGTATGATATACTGGAACTTTGTACCGCAAATGTGGTGAGGCTGCTTGCTCAGAAATTCAAGTTGGGTTTCCAATCAGTAACGCTGGAACTGCTTCTTTGTAACAATTTCATATACAGAGCGTGTGATTCACACTAAGTGCTCTGATACTTATGGACATTTGGTATTCTGTGTCTTTTTGGAATAATTGTTGCAACAATTTATCTTTCACATGTTTGTTTGTAGCAAGCGGACGGCTAGATTTAGAGTTTTTTCGGTAACGACCCGCAAAGCTAACGCTGGCTTTTTTCTGGCCGCACCTTTTAAATAACTCTGGTATTGAGAGTCCACAGAATGGCTGCGTTAGGCTCCAAAAAAGGAGCGTAGAGCATATTTAACGCAACTTCAACTCTCGATACCAGAGTTGCTTACGGACGCAGCCAGCTTCAAAAACGTGCTCGTGCACGATTCCCCCATAGGAAACAATGGGGCTGTTTGAGCAGAAAAAAAACCTAACACCTGCAAAAAAGCTGCATTCAGCTCCTAACGCAGCCCCATTGTTTGCTATGGGGAAACACTTCCTACGTCTGCACCTAACACTCTAACATGTACCCCGAGTCTAAACACCCCTAACCTTACACTTATTAACCCCTAATCTGCCGCCCCCGCTATCGCTGACCCCTGCATATTATTTTTAACCCCTAATCTGCCGCTCCGTAAACCGCCGCTACTTACATTATCCCTATGTACCCCTAATCTGCTGCCCCTAACACCGCCGACCCCTATATTATATTTATTAACCCCTAATATGCCCCCCACAACGTCGCCTCCACCTGCCTACACTTATTAACCCCTAATCTGCCGAGCGGATCTCACTGCTACTATAATAAAGTTATTAACCCCTAATCTGCCTCACTCCCGCCTCACTAACCCTATAATAAATAGTATTAACCCCTAATCTGCCCTCCCTAACATTGCCGACACCTAACTTCAAGTATTAACCCCTAATCTGCCGACAGGAGCTCACCGCTATTCTAATAAATGTATAAACCCCTAAAGCTAAGTCTAACCCTAACACTAACACCCCCCTAACTTAAATATAATTTAAATCTAACGAAATAAATTAACTCTTATTAAATAACTTATTCCTATTTAAAGCTAAATACTTACTTGTAAAATAAATCCTAATATAGCTACAATATAAATTATAATTATATTATAGCTATTTTAGGATTTATATTTATTTTACAGGTAACTTTGTATTTATTTTAACCAGGTACAATAGCTAATAAATAGTTAAGAACTATTTAATAGGTAAAATAGTTAAAATAATTACAAAATTACCTGTAAAATAAATCCTAACCTAAGTTACACTTAGGTTAGGATTTAACACTATCAATAAATTAATTTATTGATTTAACACTACACTATCAATAAATTAATTAACTACAATACCTACAAATAAATACAATTAAATAAACTAACTAAAGTACAAAAAATAAAAAAGAACTAAGTTACAAAAAATAAAAAAATATTTACAAACATTAGAAAAATATTACAACAATTTTAAACTAATTACACCTACTCTAAGCCCCCTAATAAAATAACAAAGACCCCCAAAATAAAAAAATGCCCTACCCTATTCTAAATTACAAAAGTTCAAAGCTCTTTTACCTTACCAGCCCTGAACAGGGCCCTTTGCGCGGCATGCCCCAAAGAATTCAGCTCTTTTGCCTGTAAAAAAAACACATACAATACCCCCCCAACATTACAACCCACCACCCACATACCCCTAATCTAACCCAAACCCCCCTTAAATAAACCTAACACTAAGCCCCTGAAGATCTTGCTACCTTATCTTCACCCTGCCAGGTTCACCGATCCGTCCTCGGAAGTCTTGATCCAAGCCTCGGAAGTGTTGATCCAAGCCAATCAGATTCAAGTTCAATCCGATTGGCTGATTGGATCAGCCAATCAGATTGAACTTGATTCTGATTGGCTGATTCCATCAGCCAATGAGAATTTTCCTACCTTAATTCCGATTGGCTGATAGAATCCTATCAGCCAATCGGAATTCGAGGGACGCCATCTTGGATGACGTCCCTTAAAGGAACCGTCATTCTTCAGTTGGACGTCATCGGAAGAAGATTGATCCGCGCTAGAGGTCTTCACAATGGAGCCGGTCCTCATCGGATGAAGATAGAAGATGCCGCTTGGATCAAGATGGTTGCCGGTCTGGATTGCCTCTTCTTCCCAGATAGGATGAAGATTTTGGAGCCTCTTCTGGACCTCTTCAGCGCCGGATGATGGATGTCTAGCCCCCGCTTGGGTTGGATGAAGATTTTGGAGCCAGGACGGATCGGTGATACCCGGTGAGGTGAAGATAAGGTAGGAAGATCTTCAGGGGCTTAGTGTTAGGTTTATTTAAGGGGGGTTTGGGTTAGATTAGGGGTATGTGGGTGGTGGGTTGTAATGTTGGGGGGGGGTATTGTATGTTTTTTTTTACAGGCAAAAGAGCTGAATTCTTCGGGGCATGCCCCGCAAAGGGCTCTGTTCAGGCCTTGTAAGGTAAAAGAGCTTTGAACTTTTGTAATTTAGAATAGGGTAGGGCATTTTTTATTTTGGGGGGCTTTGTTATTTTATTAGGGGGCTTAGAGTAGGTGTAATTAGTTTAAAATTGTTGTAATATTTTTCTAATGTTTGTAAATATTTTTTTATTTTTTTGTAACAGTTCTTTTTTATTTTTTGTACTTTAGTTAGTTTATTTAATTGTATTTATTTGTAGGAATTGTATTTAATTAATTTATTGATAGTGTAGTGTTAGGTTTAATTGTAGATAATTGTAGGTATTGTATTTAATTAATTTATTGATAGTGTAGTGTTAGGTTTAATTGTAACTTAGGTTAGGATTTATTTTACAGGTAATTTTGTAATTATTTTAACTATTTTAGCTATTAAATAGTTCTTAACTATTTAATAGCTATTGTACCTGGTTAAAATAAATACAAAGTTGCCTGTAAAATAAATATTAATCCTAAAATAGCTATAATATAATTATAATTTATATTGTAGCTATATTAGGGTTTATTTTACAGGTAAGTATTTAGATTTAAATAGGAATAATTTATTTAATAAGAGTTAATTTATTTCGTTAGAATAAAATTATATTTAATTTAGGGGGGTGTTAGGGTTAGGGTTAAAATTAGCTTTAGGGGTTAAAAAATTTATTAGAGTAGCGGTGAGCTCCGATCGGCAGATTAGGGGTTAATACTTTAAATTAGGCGTCGGTGATGTTAGGGAGGGCAGATTAGGGGTTAATACTATTTATTATAGGGTTATTGAGGCGGGAGTGAGGCGGATTAGGGGTTAATAACTTTATTATAGTAGCGGTGCGGTCCGCTCGGCAGATTAGGGGTTAATAAGTGTAGGCAGGTGGAGGCGACGTTGAGGGGGCAGATTAGGGGTTAATAAATATAATATAGGGGTCGGCGGTGTTAGGGGCAGCAGATTAGGGGTACATAGGGATAATGTAGGTGGCAGCGGTGTGCAGTCGGCAGATTAGGGGTTAATAAGTGTAGGCAGGTGGAGGCGACGTTGGGGGCAGCAGATTAGGGGTTAATAAATATAATATAGGGGTCGGCGGTGTTAGGGGCAGCAGATTAGGGGTACATAGGGATAACGTAGTTGGCGGCAGTGTACGGAGCGGAAGATTAGGGGTTAAAATTTTTTATAGAGTGGCGGCTATGTGGGGGGGCCTCGGTTTAGGGGTACATAGGTAGTTTATGAGTGTTAGTGTACTTTAGAGCACAGTAGTTAAGAGCTTTATGAACTGGCGTTAGCCCAGAAAACTCTTAACTACTGACTTTTTTCTGCGGCTGGAGTTTTGTCGTTAGATTTCTAACGCTCACTTCAGCCACGACTCTAAATACCGGAGTTAGAAAGATCCCATTTAAAAGATAGGATACGCAATTGACGTAAGGGGATCTGCGTTATGGAAAAGTTGCGGCTGAAAAGTGAGCGTTAGACCCTTTCCTGACTAACTCCAAATACCGGCGGTAGCCTAAAACCAGCGTTAGGAGCCTCTAACGCTGGTTTTCACGGCTACCGCCAAACTCTAAATCTAGGCCGGAATGTTTTGACATGATTTTTTACAATACAATTGTTTATTAGAACCGTAGTTTCACGGTTTTGTGCTAGATAATAGGTATAACCAGGCCTGGTTTATATATGTCACTCCTTTTTACCTACACAATGGGTTTGGGGTATTTTCGTTTTTGACATATGTAGGTTTAGCAAATAAACCACTTGTTATTTATGCAATTTGTGTGCTGCCTTGTCATTCTTTATCACAGCTTCTATTTTTAGCTGTGACTTCTCTTTTATATATTTTAATAATTATATTATGACTGCTAGCACCTAATTTGTACGTGTTTGAAACCAAGGTAGAGTGCACACATTTAACTCATTTGCAATGAATGCCCTTTTAAGTTTAAATGGCTAGATTGCATTGTGGGGGCATGGCGGATTAGGGGTTAATAGTTTAAATAGATACTTTGCGATATAGGGGCTGGCAGATTAGGGGTTAATAGTTTAAATAGATACTTTGCGATATAAGGGCTGGTGGATTAGGGGTTAATAGTTTAAATAGATACTTTGCAATATAGGGGCTGGCAGATTAGGGGTTAATAGTTTAAATAGATACTTTGCGATAAAGGGGCTGGCGGATTAGGGGTTAATAGTTTAAATAGATACTTTGCAATATAGGGGCTGGCGGATTAGGGGTTAATAGTTTAAATAGCTACTTTGCGATATGGGAGTTGGCGGATTAGGGGTTAAAACATTAGTTATTGCAGTGGTGGGGTTGCTGTTGAGAGGTAGATATTGCGCATGCGTTAGGTGTTTGATTTTATTTTAACAGCGAGTGATGGGTAAAATATATGCGCCGCACTTGTATGCGGCGCCGAATATGCGATCGAGTGTAGTGTAAGGTAGGGTTACCATAGTAACCTATTAATGTTTTAGAAACCTGGCATCGGGTGGAAGCGTTAACACAACGCTAACTTACACCTACACGAAAAAAGCAACCGCACGCAAAGCAGAAACTTTTTCAATGGAAACCTGGTACTAAAACGGCTCAATTTTTAATGGCTCAATGGAAACAAGACCTCAGTTAGCCAATCACAAGAGACAAATATGTGCAGGCACCAATCAGCAACTAGTTCCTACTAGTGTAGGATATGTGTATATTCTTTTTCAACAAGGGATACCAAGAGAACAAAACACAAACAAAAATAGAAGTAAATTTATAAGTGTCTTAAAATTTCTTTATCTTTCTGATTCGTGCAAATTTAATTTTGACTTTCCTATCCCTTTAAGAAATACTTTAAATATCTTTGTTCTTCACTTAGAAAAAAATTGTATTTTTACTTTTAAATATATATATATATATATGTATATATATATATATATATACAGTATATATATTTATGTATATATATATTTATAGCTAAATATTTATCTATTTATCAAATATATTTAGTTAAACATGTACATTTGTTTACATTAAAACAAATGTAAATCTTTAAAATCTACAGGTTGAAAAGTTCACCTGTAGCTACAATACTTACCTCAACACGCTCTGGAGACCACGCTAACCCGATTTTCTTCTTGCCAGAGCGCCAGACTCGCTAATAGCATTAGGTAACCACAGAGATAAAAGAGTATTATTATAACAGTGTTGGTTATACAAAACTGGTGAATGGGTAATAAAGGGATTATCTATCTTTTTAAACAATAAAACATTTCAAGTAGACTGTCCCTTTAACATCTAAATTTAAAATGAGCAAATATGTGCATCCATAGTTCTATTCTGTGTCAAAAATACTGCAAAATATTAAAGTCAAGGAGTTTATTACTTGAAAAATAGAACCAGTGACATGATACCTATACTTTACATGGTATTAAACACTTAAAATATTTATAGCTGATAATTATTTTTTTTCCCCAAACACTGAAAACATTTCTGTCAACATCATATGACTTCAAAATAGCAATAAGCATTTTTTTACTTTATTTACCCCTGGAAAGTTATTCATCATAACATTTCTTAGTTCAATTTTTATCTTTCGCTTGTCATCACCTTCTTTCATGTCATATAGACAGTTTTCTATTACTGACTGACAGGTGAGAATAATTTTGTAACTATTATTTGATACATTAGAATCATTTTATGTTTCTCATTCTGTATTTTTAAGAAACTGGCAAATTCAACTTTTCCTGTAATGTATTTAAAAAGGTTTATCAGTTGATCACATATAATACAATCTAGTTTTGATTTGGTAATATGCTTTATCTTTTATACAAGTCTCATGATGTTGTCAAGGAGTCAAATTATAAAGGTTATAAATAAGAAATTATAGGTGTATGTAAATTTACAATGGGGTGGGTGGTAATTGCATTGAATTGTCAGTCTACTTACATTTTTTTTTTATTATTCTTTTTGTAGGTTTAACAGCATTTAGTTGTCACTCCTTTGAAATATTTTTTTCGTTTTGTCCTTTGAGCTGTCACTCCTTTTAACATATATATATATAAAGGTAGCACTCAGTTTGCGTCGGGGTTAGGTTCCAGAAGGAATGGTTGTAAATCGAAACTGTTGTAAATTGAAACCCAGTTTATAATGTATGTCAATGGGAAGTGAGGGAGTTAGGTTCCAGGCCCCTCTTAACATTGTCATAAGTAACACCTAATACATTATTTTTAAAGCTTTGAAATGAAGACTTTAAATGCTAAACAGCATTATAAACCTAAAATAATAATCACATAACACAAAATATATAATTAAACTAAGTTAAATGAACAAAAACATTTGCTAAACAGCATTATAAACCTAATAAAATAATCACACAACACAAACTTCACTTGCATTTTTCTGCAAACAGTTCTTTCTATGCATTCCAATCTGGACTGATTTATAGACAGGAAGATCTTGTTCCTTTGAAATTTGCTCGATAGCTCAGGTCTGGTTAAACTGATTAATTTCAGCTTGCTTGGCTTTGCTGCAACACAAGCGGACAGCTCCACCTACTGGCTATTTTAATAAATTCACTGCTTCTCAATGCTTTTCAATAACAGTCACATGACTGGAAAAAAAGGTTGTTATTCTGAAACGGTGTAAATTGAACCTTTGTAAACTGAGGGCCACCTGTATATATATATATATATATATATATATATATTTACCATTAATACAAAATAAGATTTGTAATTATTCAACATTAAATGACACCTGATGGATAATAAACAACTAGAATAATTTTACATTATATTTTACAGAGGTTCCTGCTCTTCTCTGTCATATTTCTTGCAGTTGCAGGTAGGAGAATATTTCTCCAGGTAGATTACAGGATAGTTTGGAATAAGCTGTCAACACAAGTAAATGGAACTTGATTGAGGAGCTAATGAAAACAACGGTAGCTGAAAGAATTTGGAAAGAATTTATATCAGTTTACACAGAAGAGAGAGTGCGGGTGTTGTGTATGCCAAGTGTAAAACAAACACACTATGCTGAGTGTATACATATGTGAATAATGCTTCATGGGTCGGACCTTTATCCATGGAATTGTTTCATGAACAGATGTCCTGATCAAGGTGGCCAGACGTGTCTTTCTAATTTGTCATCACTACTAACCTCAGGGCTTCATTAACTACATTAATAAAAAAAAAAGTAGACAGGGCAGCATTCAACCTAAGTTCTTTGGCAATAAAAAGGTGAAGTGATAGGTATGCTAGTGCAGTTTTATGGTAACCTGCCATGATGAGTACAGAGGCATACAGTGAGAATGACAGCGGTTACCTGCACTGTTCAAATTCATTATGTAGCACAGCTGCCTGTCAAGTCAAGGGTTCAAGCTGCTGAAAGCTTATGTCATCAGAATCATTAAATGAGACTTTCTATATTGTATAGCAGTAGGAATAATTAGAAAAATGCCGTGTGTGGGAGGAAAAGAAGTAGCATTAATGTATTCAACTTTCCTATCAACTAAACCAAGTAATCTCCAAAAGAAAGTTTTTAAGCCTTACTAAATACGGTGATGGTAATAAGAAACAATCAGCTAGATTACAAGTTTTTTGTTATGACTCAAATAGCATCGTTATGGCCCATAACACTGCTTTTCCCTAACGCCGCTATTACAAGTCTTGTAGGTATAGATGTACCGCACACCTTTTTGGCCGTCACGCAACGTCAGTACCGCACTTTTTAAAAAAAACTTTTTTCAATGGGACTTTAATAGCGCCGGTATTACGAGTTTGCCTGGGAGGCCAAAAAGTGAGCGGTACAGCCTAAAATGACAAGATCCGTACCGCCATCTAAAGTCAGTAGTTATGAGTGTTACGTTACAAAGCTGTAACATAAAACTCATAACTAAACTGTCACAAAGTGCACTAAACACTATAAACTACCTATTAACCCCTAAACCGAGGCCCTCCCGCATCGCAAACACTAAAATAAAATTATTAACTCCTAATCTGCCGCTCCGGACATCGCCGCCGCTATAATAAACCTATTAACCCCTCAACTGCAGCCCTCCTGCATCACAAACACTATTGAAATATTATTAACCCCTAATCTGCCGTCCGCCCACACCGCCGCTATAATAAACCTATTAACCACTAAACCGCAAGCCCCCCACAACAAAATATACTAAATTAAACTATTAACCCCAAAACCTCTGGCCTCCCACATCACTACATAAATATATTAACCCCTATAACCTAACCCTAACGTAGTCCTAAGCCTAAGACTAACCCTAACACCCCCTAATTAAAATATAATTAAAATAAATCTAAATAAAACTTACAATTATTACCTAAATAATTCCTATTTAAAACTAAATACATACTTACCTGTAAAAAAAACCTAAGCTAGCTACAATATAGCTAATAGTTATAATATTGTAGCTATCTTAGTTTTTATTTTATTTCACAGGTACATTTTTATTTATTTTAACTAGGTAGACTAGTTAGTAAATAGTTATTAACTATTTACTAGCTACCTAGTTAAAATAAATAGAAAGTTACCTGTAAAATTAAACCTAACCTGCCTTACACTAACACCTAACATTACAATAAAATAAAATAAAATAAATTAATAAAATACAATTATCTAAATTACAAAAAAAAAATAAACACTGAATTACACAAAATAAAAAACTAAATTATCAAAAATAAAAACGAATTACTCCTAATCTAATAGCCCCCCTAAAATAAAAAAACCCTAGCTTACACTAAACTTCCAATAGCCCTTAAAAGGGCCGTTGCGGGGCATTGCCCCAAAGATAACAGCTCTTTTACATAGCAATTAAAAATACAAACATCCTCCCAACAGTAAAACCCACCACCCACACAACCAAACCCTCCAAATAAAATTCTATCTAAATAAACCTTAGCTAACCATTGCCCTGAAAAGGGCATTTGGATGGGCATTACCCTTAAAAGGGCATTTAGCTCTTTTGCCATGCCCTGAAATGGGCAATCAGCTCTTTTACGAAATGCCCAAACCCTAAGCTAAAAATAAAACCCACCCAAAAAACCCTTAAAAAAACCTAACACTAACCTCTGAAGATCCACTTACAGTGTTTGAAGTCCGGATATCCATCCTCATGAAGCCGGCGAAGTCCTCATCGAAGCAGGCAGAAGTCTTCATCCAAGCAGGAAGAAGTCCTCATCGAAGCGGCCAGAAGTCTTCATCCAGACGGCATCTTCTATCTTCATCCAGCACGGAGCGGGTCCATCTTCAAGACATGCGGCGCGGAGCATCCTCTTCTTACGGTCGTCGGCGTCAACTGGACATGTTTGTATGTAACATTCCGATTGGCTGATAGAATTCTATCAGCCAATAGGAATTAAAGGGGAAGAAATCCTATTGGAATAGCCAATAGAATGCGAGCTCAATCCTATTGGCTGATTGGATCAGCCAAGAGGATTAAAGCTCCATCCTATTGGCTGATTGCAACAGTCAATAGGATTTTCCCCTTTAATTCCTTCAGCCAATTGGAATGTAAGGGACGCCATCTTGGATGACGTCACTTAAAGGGAACCATCAGTTGACGCCAACGACCCTAAGAATAGGATGCTCCATGACATATGTCTTGAAGATGGACCTGAAGACTTCTGGCCGCTTCAATGAGGACTTGTGCCCGCTTGGATGAAGACTTCTGCCTGCTTGGATCAGGACTTCGCCGGCTGGATGAGGATGGATGTCTGGGCTTCGAAAACTGTAATTGGATCTTCGGGGGTTAGTGTTTATTTAAAGAAACAGTAAACACCAGAATTTTTGTTGTTTAAAAAGGTAGATAATCCCTTTATTACCCATTCCCCAATTTTGCATAACCAACACAGTTATAATAATATACTTTTTACCTCTGTGATTACCTTGTATCTATGCCTCTGCAAACTGCCCCCTTAATTCAGTTCTTTTGACAGACATGCATTTTTAGCCAATCAGTGCTTGCTCTTAGGAGCTTCACGTGCCGGAACTCAATGTTATATATATGAAACACATGAACTAACGCCCTCTAGTGGTGAAAAACTGTCAAAATGCTTTCCGATTAGAGGCAGTCTTCAAGGTCTAAGAAATTAGCACATGAACCTCCTAGATTTAGCATTCAACTAAGAATACCAAGAGAACAAAGCAAAATTGGTAATAAAAGTAAATTGGAAAGTTGTTTAAAATTACATACCCTATTAAAATCATGAAAGATTTTTTTTTACTTTACTGTCCCTTAAAGGGTTTTTTGGGTGGGTTTTATTTTTAGCTTAGGGTTTGGGCACTTTGTGAAAGAGCTGATTGCCCTTTTCAGGGCATGGCAAAAGAGCTAAATGCCCTTTTAAGGGCAATGCCCATCCAAATGCCCTTTTCAGGGCAATGATTAGCTTAGGTTTATTTAGATATAATTTTATTTGGAGGGTTTGGTTGTGTGGGTGGTTTTACTGTTGGGGGATGTTTGTATTTTTAATTGCTATTTAAAAGAGATGATTTCTATGGGGCAATGCCCCACAAAAGGCCCTTTTAAGGGCCATTGGTAGATTATTGTAGGCTAGGGTTTTTTTTTTTTGGGGGGGGGGGCTTTTTATTTTGATAGGGCTATTTATTTTATTTTATTGTAATGTTAGGTTTTAGTGTAAGGCAGGTTAGGTTTTATTTTACAGGTAACTTTGTATTTATTTTAACTAGGTAGCTAGTAAATAGTTAATAACTATTTAATAACTAGTCTACCTAGTTAAAATAAATACAAACTTACCTGTGAAATAAAAATAAAAATAAAACCTAAGATAGCTACAATATTATAACTATTAGTTATATTGTAGCTAGCTTAGGTTTTATTTTACAGGTAAACATTTATTTAGTTTAAAATATTTTATTTAGTTTTAAATAATTTAATAATTGTACGCTTTATTTAGATTTATTTTAATTATATTTAAGTTAGGGGGTGTTAGAGTTAGGCTTAGGGTTACGTTAGGGTTAGGTTTAGGGGCTAATATATTTATGTAGTGTTAGTGATGTGGGAGACCAGAGTTTTAGGGGTTAATAACTTTAGTATAGTGGCGGCGACATTGGGGGCGACAGATTAAGGGCTAATAAGTGTAGGTAGGTGACGGCGATGTTAGGGCCAGCAGATAAGGGGTTAATAAATTTATGTAGGCGGCGGCGATGTTGGGGGCGGCAGATTAGGGGTTGATAAATTTATGTAGGTGGCGGCGATGTTGGGGGTGGCAGATTAGGGGTTAATAACTGTAATGTAGGTGGCGGTGATGTTAGGGGTGGCAGATTAGGGGTTAATAACTGTAATGTAGGTGGCGGCGATGTTGAGGGCGGCAGATTAGGGGTTAATAACTGTAATGTAGGTGGCGGCGAAGCCGGGGGCAGCAGATTAGGGGTGTTTAGACATGGTTTTTATATTAGGGTGTTAGGTTTAAATATAACTTTTTCTTTCCCCATAGACATCAATGGGGCTGCGTTACGGAGCTTTTCATTCCGCGATCGCAGGTGTTAGACTTTTTTTTTGCCGGCTCTCCTCATTGATGTCTATGGGGAAATCGTGCACGAGCATGTCAAAACAGCGCTTGTATTTGGGTGAGGTATGGAGCTCAACGCAACCATATCACCCGCACAAGCCGTGTTTTTCAAACCTGTAATATCTACGTTATGAAAGGTGCGCAATGAAAATAACGTACACAAAATTTGCGAGCAGCCATAACGCCATAACTTGTAATCTATCTGAATAATGCCTGCAGGTATTAATATAGATTATAGCACTACTATAAATGTGCCCCAAAAACCCCCAAAATACTTTGTAGTGTATTTTATTATGAGGTATGGAGCTCAACGCAACCATATCGCCCGCACAAGCCGGGTTTTTTCAAACCTATAATACCTATATTATGAAAAGTTGCGCAATTAAAATAACGTACACAAAATTAGCAAGCAGCCATAACGCCATAACTTGTAATCTATCTGAATAATGCTTGCAGGTATTAATATAGATTATAGCACTACTATAAATGTGCCCAAGAAAAAACAAAATACTTTGTAGTGTATTTTATTAAAAAAAATAAGATAGCAGCATCTTTATTTTTTTAATAAAATAACTACACTAGGCAGTATTTTGGGGCTGGGAGTGGGGTCTATACATCGAAATATATATGTATTTGCTTATAAACATATATATTTATGCGTTATATGTGTATATACAAATATCAACACATAAATATATATGTATTTAATCATATACATAATATATTTAAATTTGCTGCCATCTCTGTGCTATTTACCCCCTTCGCTGCATTTAGGTTCTGATGCCATCTCTGACAGCATCAGAACAAGGCTCCCATTGGAGCCTATAAAAGCGTGCTCTCCCAGCAATGCAAATGCGTGCTTATGTTCACATAAATGACAACTTGTAATACTAGCGCACTTTAGCGTGCGCTGGTATAACACAGTGAAGCGCAAATATCTCTTTCATGAAATGGATATTTAGCGCTCCACCCTTAGTGTATTGGATTTTAAAAGATTTATCAGTTGATTACATATATATGCAATCTATTTTGAATTCGGTAATATGCTTTATCTTTTATACAAGTCTCACTCATGATGTCGCCAAAGAGTCAGATTATAAAGGAGAAATTATAGGTGAATATAAAGTATATATATATATAAATATATATTTATTTATATATAAACTTGGAACAGTCAGCACTCTAGACTTATACAGCAAAAACCCAGGGTTCTGCAAACGGTTTAGATATTTAGGCAAAAGAAGCGCACTCCAGTGGGAATACATTTTTAATCAATTTCACTTTAGTGTTTATATATATATAAATATATACCCTTCGCAAAAGGGTACGTTTAGTAAATGGTTACAAACCTGTTAGGATTGCATTGACACTGACTCACACAGACACCTCCCAAAGGGTTGCATTGCCACTAGTCCACACAGACTACTCCCAATAAGATAACATTGTTAATGTCCCCTTCCAAATGGCTTAGTTAGCATTGTCTCTGTCCTATACCGATACCCTCCCTAAAGGGTTAGCATTGTCACTGGTCCATGCAGACACCCACATAAAAAGCATAGCATTATAAAAGGCCTTATACTACATTCTTTGTATTGGAATAACAACCTCTCTATTACAATAAAGAACCCCTCACTAATGGAATATCATTGTCACCGGGCCCTACCAGCCCCCTTAATGATGGCCTAGCATAGTCACTGGCCCATACAGACCCCTTTATCAAAGGGATAGCATTGTCACTTGCCCATACAGACCTTCTGCCAAATGGAATATCATTGTCACTGGTCTTCACAGACCTCTTCCCATTGAGATAGCATATTGAATTGACACACACTCACTCCCCAATGGGTTAGCATAGTCAATGGTCCATATAGACTCCCTGTCACAATACCCAACAGACGTAACTTCAGTATTTTGTGAGTAACATTAAATACTTTCTTGTAATTTGAACACAATAACGCTAGAGCATCATTAGCGTTCCATTAGCTGTTGCATTTTTGCACTCATCTAGTAATGTGACCCAAAAGCTGTAATATATTTTAAAAATGCCTCAATCTAGATGCAACACGGAACAATGTGGATTACCCATCAGGACTTGCATTCCTTTTTAGAGTAAAATAGCTAATGACCCTGCTCCTTTCCTTGCAGTAGGGCAAATAAACTCTGAATTTGGGGTTAATTACAATCCTTTAGAAACATTTATCTAATGATTTCCCTACAAAATTCTCCATTAAAGGGACACTAAATTCAAAATTAAAGTTTCATGATTAAAGGGACATTGTACACTAGATTTTTCTTTGCATAAATGTTTTGTAGATGATCCATTTATATAGCCCATCTGGGGGTGTTTTTATAAAAATGTATAGTTTTGCTTATTTTTTTAAGAACATTGTGCAGATTTTCAGACTCTTAACCAAGCCCCACAGTGCCAGATGTATACACACATTTACATACTCCTGCAGGCTCCGGTTTATGTTATCTGTCTTTTCATATGCAGGGATAGGGGAGGTGGGAATGTCTGTTAGTTTTGTTTACCCAGCCCCTTTAAGTGTGTGTCCCAGACTAACTCATCAATAGTGCTAAACTTGGAGCTTCTAAGTAAGTTTTTAAAAGGTTTTATACTGGATTTTTATATCAGTATCTGTGCATATTCTTCTTTATAGTAGTGTCTATTACATGCAGTTATATGAAAATTAGTGTATACTGTCCCTTTAAGAAAGAGCATGGGGTTTTAGGAGAGTTTCTAATTTACTTCTATTATTACATTTTTCATAATTTTTTTTTACTTTCTTAAGCACCATCTCCCACTGAGCATGTGCACAACTTCACAGTGTATATGTATACTAGCCTGTGACTGGATGATGGCTGTCATATGATACTGGGGGACGACAAATGGGGGGGGGGGAATACATTTGTTAGAAAGAAATCTGATGCTTATTTGAATTCCAAAGTAAGTGCTATTGCATTGTCTTTGTATTATGCACTTCTGCTGTATTTAATGGTCCTTTAATGTCTTTGGGGATTTTTTTAGATTAATAACTTGATTAGGTTTTCTAAAGTATTGTGATTCACTCGTTTATTTAGTACCAACCGTTTTTTCATTTTTAATGACACCTATAACGACACCTGTAAGCACAACTGTAGCAACAACTCCGATTGTACTTATTACAAACATGTTTACAAATGCCCAGTGCCGCAACCAGATAGACAGACAGTTGTACAACAAATAATCAACCATGTCAAGTAAACTGATGCCTGACACAATAAATCATTCCTTCTGACTTAGTTTTTCTCTGATTATTTGGCACCATCTTAAAATACCTACAAATTCAGATCCTTATTCTTTTTTTTGCTAACCAGTACAATTCTAGATGTCGATTTGTTCTCGCCATTCAAGTAAGTTGACTATTTTTTTAATCTCCTCGATTTTTGGTTTAACTCCATTGGTTATGGTACCATTCATTCTAACTATTCCAAATCATATAAGACTTCAGTTGTTTCTTTTCCCCATAATATGCATCTAACTTTGAGCTAGATTACAAGTGGAGCATAATCGCTCACACAGGGTACATTATTTTGCTCCCGGACCTGCGCTATCAATAGTAACACTAATCTTGTTGCAGTAGTTGTTGATATAACTTTATTTGGATTCAAATTTGCCAGTAATGGTTTATGATCCATCCATAGTCTAAACTATCTTCTGAGTATAAGGATGCCATTTTTTATTTGTATCTACCATTGCTAAAGCGTCCTGGTCTATTTGAGTGTGTTTTTTATTTCTTATCAATGACTTTGATGCAAATTCCTCTAGTCTTTCTGTTTTATCTGGAATAATATAAGTAGTGAATCTACTCAACAGAGGGCCCTAGTGCAAAAAATGTATGGTCCTCCCAAAGATAACTCAGTAGTAAGCAATAGTAATACTATAAATGTGGTGTCATAAAACCAGAGAATTTATCCCTAGAATATTCACATAGTTCATTCTTAAACTATACTGTGTAAAACATTGACTATTATACAAACAGTGTATATGTATACTTGTCTGTGATTGGATGATGGCTGTCACATGATACTGGTGGACGGCAAATGGGGAAAAAATAAATTTCAGTTTCACAATGATTGGAAAACAGCACATCTTTAACTTTGTGATGGGGCACGGAATGCAGATTCCCTTATCCAATCTAGAACATATGAATTCCAGACTCCAAATTCTGCATAAAAAAACCTTTATTATTTAGACATATCGTCCAGGACAAATAATACAACGTTTCAGGCCTTTACTAATACATGACTAGGGGCCTAGTAAAGGCCTGAAACGTTGTATTGTTTGTCCTGGGCCATATGTGGAAAGAATAAAGGTTTATTTATGCAGAATTTGGAGGCTGGAATTCATATGTTCTAGAAAAAATAAATTAGTCAGAAAAAAATCTACTGTTTATTTGAATTCCAAAGTAAGTGCTATTACTAAACTAATCTGTGTAAAACATTGAGTATTACAAACATATGTAAAAAGTATAGAATAAGCTTTGGTCTATTCGTTGACCAAGAAGGACACTCCCGTGTAGCCTTTGATTGGTGTATGGTAGGACACACTTTAAGTCAATTAAATATTCAATGGGGGTCAACAGTTTCTATACACATTCTTTTCCATCCTCACCTCCTGGAAGCAACTGATCTGAGAGAGAGAGAGAGAGAGAGAGAGAGAGAGAGAGAGAGCACACTGAACAACTGAACTGGCTGAGTATATTATCATTATTGTGTATTCTTCTTGGGATAGACTCTGTGGTTTACTATGTTTAATTAGTAGTATTGCTTATCCTGGGTTTATTTAAGCTATAAGTGCCCTTTACAATTTAAACTGGATGCTATAATTTCTGGTATTTTCTTGAAGGTTTGTTTTTCATGCCTATAATATTTGTCTTCCAATAAAATAATTTTTAAAAAGTGGAGAACCCTTTTTGTTTTAATATTGTGGTACCAATTACTACCACAATAATGATTTTAAGTATAGAGATAGATAGATAGACAGACGAGCAAACGGACAGACAGATAGATGGACCTGCAAAATGAACTAGTAAAAGGCTCCCCTGCATTAAGGTTGTATATACATTCTACACATGCCGATGTATAGACTGGCTACTTTCCCCCCCCCCAGCACTTATTATTATCAGTTATTTGTAGCATGTCAACAGGTTCCGCAGTGCTAAAGACATTGATCTAATATGCAAGGTGACAGTTATGGAAGACAAAGGGATAGAGGTACCTGCCAAGTATTTCACTGTTTTAAATAATCTCTAAAGAAGGTGATCTATAAAGCAGTTAGGCTCGTAGGCTTACATGCTAAGGTGGTTCAAGGGGATAGCTAAATGGCTAAGATAGAAAAATGTTAGTGCATATTATATGCATCCTTGAACAGTAGAGTCTTAATGAGCGCTTGAATGTTTGAAAATTAGGGGAGAGTCATGTAGAGCGAGGCAGAGAGTTCCACAAAATAGGGGCCAGTCTGGAGAAGTCTGGTAAATGGGAATGTGAAGAGGTAACAAGAAAGGAGGAGAGTAGGAGGTTTCGAGCAGAGTGAATGGAACTGGATTTACCATCACTAAAATAAACATTAGTTTCTCTCATTGTTTCGTAAAAAACAATGTTAAACTCAACCTATCTGTAAGGTAAAAATACTCAGCGCCTCCGTCCGCCCGCTTCAATGTGGTGATGTTTCCACCTCTAGACCAATAGCTGTGCGTATCAACTGGCATCCTGGGCCTATCGTAATTTGGCCAAATGCTGTAACTAACTCTTCAATTTTGCTATTAATCTAGCTGTGTGCAAGAGAGTGACAAACTTTCTATGTGTTGTAGGCGTATAAAACATGGTGATGTGCTGGCGGGGTCCATGCATAATTGTTTAACTTTACCTTAAAAATAACTCAACACACAGCCATTAATGTCTAAACCATTGGCAACAAAAGTGAGTACACCCCTAAGTGGAAATGTCCATATTGGGCCCAAAGTGTCAATATTTTGTGTGGCCACCATTATTTTCCAGCACTGCCTTAACCCTCTTGGGCATGGAGTTCACCAGAGCTTCACAGGTTGCCACTGGAGTCCTCTTCCACTCCTCCATGATGACATCACGGAGTTGGTGGATGTTAGAGACCTTGCGCTCCTCCACCTTCCGTTTGATGCCCCACAAATGCTCAATAGGGTTTAGGTCTAGAGACATGCATGGCCAGTCAATCACCTTTACCCTCAGCTTCTTTAGCAAGGCAGTGGTCGTCTTGGAGGTGTGTTTGGGGTCGTTATCATGTTGGAATACTGCCTGCGGCCCAGTCTCCGAAGGGAGGGGATCATGCTCTGCTTCAGTATGTCACAGTACATGTTGGCATTCACGGTTCCCTCAATGAACTGTAGCTCCCCAGTGAAATAGCACCCATGCAGGCCCAGACCATGACACTCCCACCACCATGCTTGACTGTAGGCAAGACACACTTGTCTTTGTACTCCTCACCTGGTTGCCGCCACACATGCTTGATACCATCTGAACCAAATAAGTTTTTCTTGGTCTCCTCAGACCACAGGACATGGTTCCAGTAATCCATGTCCTTAGTCTGCTTGTCGTCAGCAAACTGTTTGCAGGCTTTCTTGTGCATCATCTTTAGAAGAGGCTTCCTTTTGGGATGACAGCCATGCAGACCAATTTGATGCAGTGTGAGGCGTATGGTCTGAGCACTGACAGGCTGACCCCCCCCCCACCCCTTCAACCTCTGCAGCAATGCTGGCAGCACTCATACGTCTATTTCCCAAAGGCAACCTCTGGATTTGACGCTGAGCATGTGCACTCAACTTCTTTGGTCTTGCCCACCGTGCTGCAGCTCAGTTTCAGGGTCTTGGCAATCTTCTTATAGCCTAGGCCATCTTTATGTAGAGCAACAATTATTTTTTTCAGATCCTCAGAGAGTTCTTTGCCATGAGGTGCCATGTTGAACTTCCAGTGACCAGTATGAGAGAGTGTAAGAGCGATAACACCACATTTAACACACCTGCTCCCCATTCACACCTGAGACCTTGTAACACTAACGAGTCACATGACACCGGGGAGGGAAAATGGCTAATTGAGCCCAATTTGGACATTTCCACTTAGGGGTGTACTCACTTTTGTTGCCAACAGTTTAGACATTAATGGCTGTGTGTTAAGTTATTTTGAGGGGACAGAAAATTTACACTGTTATACAGGCTGTACACTCACTACTTTACATAGTAGCAAAGTGTCATTTCTTAAGTTTTGTCACAGGAAAATATATAATAAAATATTTACAAAAATGTAAGGGGTGTACTCACTTTTGTGAGATACTCAATATATATATATATATACTCACACATACACGCTCTCTGGAAAAAAAATGTTTTCTTTTTTTAAATTCTGTGCCCTATCCAAATCATGAAAGTTTAATTTTGACTTTAGTACCCCTTTAACTTATTTACCACAGAAACATCTATTTTTCATAAAACAATCACTTTAATACATTTTGAAAAATTATATTTTAGAAGAAACATAGATAAACTGTGCAATATTCCTTTAATTTGCAGTAAAAAAATGTTACAATAGACTGGGGAAAGTAAGGCGTTCTTGGAATATCCCATTGTAGGAGGATCTGTTTTGTAAAACATAGTTCAAAGAGTCACTTGCACCTTGTAAGACTTCTGCTCCGTTTGGAAAGAGAGAAGTGTTTGTTCACTGCTACCGCTAAATGTTTGCAGTAGCCAGACTAATAAAGCTTTAATGCTTAGCCAATTGCTTTCTTTTCAAATATTTCAGAATCTTTCATTACATGTGACATTGGCCGACACATCACACACTTCAAACTATGATAAAAGACGTTTTTCGTGCTGCCACTTCAAACAAATTCACAAGGCAAATGGTCACCAGAGTTAATTCTCATTCAACCAAAAAAAGCAAATTTGCTTTTCAAAGACCGTGTCATGTATATTCACGATTAGGAAAATGTAGAGAAGCAGTTTGTACACACAGGGCAAAAACTTTATTATTTCCATTGATGCTTTAGCAGCATGAAGTGACAACAGTGCATGATTATACATGACAATTATTGTACACAAGACATATATGAAAAATCGCCCCCAAAATGGACATTATACTCAAAAATGTTTTGTGATCCATGAAGAAAAGCAACCTTTAAACATGTTTATATTTGTATTGCCTAAATAAATATGAAGTAAATGTTGTTTAAGTTAAAGCTAGCATGCCAGTACCTTGTGTGCACTTCTTACCAATGCACAGTGACTTATAGATACTTCCTTTTACGACTTAAAGGGACAGTAAAGTCATAATTAGATATTCATGATTTAGACCGAGCATACAATTTTAAACCATTTTCCAATTTACTTCTATTATTTAATCTGCTTCCTTCTCTTGCTATTGTTTGCTGAATGTTTATCTAGGTAAGCTCAGGAGCAGCAAAGAACCTAGGTTCTAGCTGCTGATTGGTGGCTGAATATATTTATACCGATTGTCATTGGCTCACCTATGTGTTCAGTTTAAAACCAGTAGTGCATTGCTGCCCCTTTAACAAATGATACCAAGAGAATAAAACAAATTTGATTATAAAATTAAACTGGAAAGTTGTTTAAAATTGTATGTTCTACCTAAATCATGAAAGAACATTTTTGGGTTTCATGTCCCTTTAATCAGCATTAGCTGTGCTTACTTAGCAATTAATGAAATAACAGATACTCAGCCATCCAATGAGCATTTACATGAATTACCTATGAGCCAAAAAGCATTGGTTGAAACAGCTATTAACAAATGAACCATAGCAGAAAGTACCTGTTAGGCAATGAGCATTAGCAGTAATTACTTATGAGTAGGAAATACCTATCAACCAATTAGCATTAGCAGGAAGCACCTGTCAACCAATTTGCATTAAAAGTAAGTATCTATTAACCAATCATCGTTAGCCGCAAGTACCTATCAAACATCAGCATTAGTTGGAAGTACAGATCAACCAATAAGCATTAGCAGGCAGCATCTATTTGCAAATGATCAAACAACGAGCATTAGCAGCAAGTACCTATCAACAATCAGCAATAGCAGGCAGTATCTATTAACCAATAAGCATTAGCAGGAAGTGCCTATTAACTAATGCTCATTACCAGGGGTATCTATTAACCAATGATTGTTAGCAGGAAGTGCCTATTAACTAATGCTCATTAACAGGGGTATCTATTAACCAATGAGTGTTAGCAGGAAGGGCCTATAAACTAATGCTCATTACCAGGGGTATCTATTAACCAATGATTTTTAGCAGGAAGTGCCTATTAACTAATGCTCATTAATAGGGGTATCTATTAACCAATGATTGTTAGCAGGAAGTGCCTATTAACTAATGCTCATTACCAGGGGTATCTATTAACCAATGATTGTTAGCAGGAAGTGAATATTAACTGATGCTCATTACCAGGGGTAGCTATTAACCAATGATTGTTAGCAGGAAGTGCCTATTAACTAATGCTCATTACCAGGGGTATCTATTAACCAATGGTTGTTAACAGGAAGTGCCTATTAACTAATGCTCATTACCAGGGGTATATATTAACCAATGATTGTTAACAGGAAGTACCTATCAACAATCAACACTAACCGGAAGTAGATATGAACTGTTAAGCATTAGCAGGAAGTATCTATTAACCAATGATCATTATCAGGAAGTATCTATTAACCAATGATTTTTAGCAGGAAGTACCTATCAACAATCAGCATTAGCAAAAATGTATAGAGTATATCAACCAACGATAATTAGCAGGAAACATCTATTAACCAATGATCATTAGCAGGAAGTAGCTATCAACAATCAGCATTAGCAAAAAAGAATATATCAACCAATGATCATTAGCAGGAAGTATCTATTAACCAATGATCATTAGCAGGAAGTACCTATCAACAATCAGCATTAGCAAAAAAGTATATATCAATCAATGATCATTAGCAGGAAGTATCTATTAACCAATGATCATTAGCAGGAAGTATCTATCAACAATCAGCATTAGCAGAAAGTACATATCAACCAATGAGCATTAGCAAGAAGTACCTATTAACCAATGATCATTGTCAGGAAGAATCTATTAACCAATAATTTTTAGCAGGAAGTATCTATAAACAATCAGCATTAGCAGAAAGTACATATCAACCAATGAGCATTAGCAGGAATTACCTATTAACCAATGATCATTATCAGGAAGTATCTATTAACCAATGATTTTTAGCAGGAAGTACATATCAACAATCAGCATTAGGGTTGCCAGGTGTCCGGTATTAGACCAGACAGTCCGGTAGTCTAGAATCTTGTCCGGTAAAGTCTATGGAAGAAAACCGGACAACATTTCAATGTCTGTTTCTCTCTCTTTTTTTTTTTTATAATCACCAGTGATCAGTGATCCATATGGCTAGGCTTAGGCTAAGCACAGCAGCTTTGTTGTGTGTGTGCCGTGCTCCTAAGTATTTGGTGGCCTGGTATCGGTAAGGTGACAGCTAGGTGGGTCAGGTAGTTTGCGGTGCCAGCCGGGGTAGCGTCAAGCGTAATTTGACAGTGAGTGATACACGTTACATGATCAAGTGATGCAACTTTGTAGACCCGCGCGACGCACATACTTTTTGAATTTGGTGAGAGCGGAGAGACTGTTTGTGCCACTCAGACTGTCAGTCAGACTGTGCAGTAAAGACCGCCTGTGCCAGAGCCAGAGGTACCCAGGTATTAAAGGGGGATGATCAAGTGCATCTTTCATTATTTTTAGAGATTGGGCAGGCAGATGATCGATGTGAGTGAGGACAGTTTTTATTATAGTTATCAGAATCCACCATTGCATTGAAGGTGCAATACATTTTCTAAATATCTGTTAATCATTTCAATATAAAGTATATTGCAGAATTTGCAGCCCTCTCTGACAGGCAAGGACTGAAATTTACTGTCTCTCTACCACATCTACTGAGAACCTACCATATGAATCCCCACTCATTTTGTTTGCAGATTTTGCTGGCAGCCAAAACTGTTAATGAATAGTTCAGTTACTTTTTAAGAAGTTCTACTGATCTATTTCCTATTTTAGCATGGCCTATTTTTTAATTACATTCTATTTTCTATGTATTATTCCCTTAAAACTACCTTTGTAGTCAGGTATTAAATTATAATGCAACAATAACAATGCCATTTAAAGCCCTGGTGAATGGGGGAAATAGTGCTATATGTCAACACTGAAAAATATCCCTTTGTATGCACTAATAATACATATCATCTGATAACATCATAGGCATTTTTCCATATTATGCATTAATATACATATTTGTATTTTACAATATATTTTATGATGTATTACTCAGTCTCTGTCCTAGAGTAAAATACTGTTGCAAACCCATCTGTTTAATGTACAATAATAAACAGTAAACTTAATGAGATGTAAAGATCAAAATTAAACTTTTGTGATTCAGATTAGAGGATGCATTCTCAAGAGACTTTTTAGTTTACTTTTATTACTATTTTATTTTGTTCTGTAGTGCATTGCTGCTGCAAGCCTACCTAGATATGCTTTTCAGGAAATAATACTAAGATAACAAGGGAGACTAGAGTATAGAAGTGAATTGGAATGTTGTTGGAAATTGCATGCTCTATCTGAATTATGAAAGTTTAATTTTCACTTTACTGTCCCTTTAATGTGATTTGTGTGTGATCTAAAAATATTTATTTATTAATAAAGGGACATTCTGATAGAGCATGCATTTTTTAAACAACTTTCCAGCTTACTTACTTTAAAAAAATTGTTTTGTTCTTTTGGTATCCTTGGTTGAAAAGCATATTTAGAATTACAGGAAAAGGGGAGAAAATAAAGAATGAAAAGTATATTGTAGAGGTTTTTTTATATATACGATTTATCATTTTACATTACCATCTCAAAATGTTTAATGTCCCTTTAAAGGGATATGAAACCCAATTTTTTTCTTCCATGATTCAGATAGAGTATTACAATTTTAAACAGCCTTCTAATTTACTCCTATTAAAAAAAAATTATTTGTTCTCTTGGTATCTTTATTTGAAAAAAAAGCAGAACTTTAGGAGCACCTGGGTAGTGCTTGCTGATTGGCAGCTTTATTTTTGTTTCTCCAACATTGGTGTGTCCGGTCCACGGCGTCATCCTTACTTGTGGGATATTCTCTTCCCCAACAGGAAATGGCAAAGAGTCCCAGCAAAGCTGGTCACATGATCCCTCCTAGGCTCCGCCCACCCCAGTCATTCTCTTTGCCGTTGCACAGGCAACATCTCCACGGAGATGGTTAAGAGTTTTTTGGTGTTTAAATGTAGTTTTTTATTCTTCTATCAAGTGTTTGTTATTTTAAAATAGTGCTGGTATGTACTATTTACTCTGAAACAGAAAAGGATGAAGATTTCTGTTTGTAAGAGGAAGATGATTTTAGCAGACAGTAACTAAAATCGGTTGCTGTTTCCACATAGGACTGTTGAGATGAAGTAACTTCAGTTGGGGGAAACAGTTAGCAGACTTTTCTGCTTAAGGTATGACTAGCCATATTTCTAACAAGACTGTGTAATGCTGGAAGGCTGTCATTTCCCCTCATGGGGACCGGTAAGCCATTTTCTTAGTCAAAAACAAACAGAATAAAGGGCTTATTATGGGCTTAAAAACTGGTAGACATTTTTATGGGCTAAATCGATTGCTTTATTTGTGCATATTATTCAAATTTAGGCTAACAATTGACATTTATAATCTTGGGGAACGTTTATAAAACGGCAGGCACTGTATTAGACACCCTTTTCAGTCAGGGGGCTTTTCTAGTCATAGACTGAGCCTCATTTTCGCGCCATTAATGCGCAGTTGTTTTTTGAGAACAGGGCATGCAGATGCATGTGTGTGGATCTAAGAATCTCTGAAAAAGCTTTTAGAAGGCGTCATTTGGTATCGTATTCCCCTCAGGGCTTGGTTGGGTCTTAGCAAAGACTGTATCTGGGACTGTATAGGGGTTAAATTGAAAAACGGCTCCGGTTCCGTTATTTTAAGGGTTAAAGCTCTGAAATTTGGTGTGCAATACTTTTAAGGCTTTAAGACACTGTGGTGATTTGGTAATTTTTGAACAATTCCTTCATACTTTTTCACATATTCAGTAATAAAGTGTTTTCTGTTTGAAATTTAAAGTGACAGTAACGGTTTTATTTTAAAACGTTTTTTGTGCATTGTTGACAAGTTTAAGCCTGTTTAACATGTCTATACCTTCAGATAAGCTATGTTCTATATGTATGAAAGCCAACGTGTCTCCCCATTTAAATTTATGTGATAATTGTGCCATAGCGTCCAAACAAAGTAAGGACAGTACTGCCACAAATAATGATATTGCCCAAGATGATTCCTCAAATGAGGGGAGTAAACATGATACTACATCATCTCCTACTGTGTCTACACCAGTTTTGCCCATGCAGGAGGCCCCTAGTACATCTAGTGCGCCAATACTTATTACCATGCAACAATTAACGGCTGTAATGGATAACTCCATAGCAAATCTTTTATCCAAAATGCCTACTTATCAGAGAAAGATAGACAGAGATTGCTCTGTTTTAAACACTGAAGAGCAAGAGGACGCTGATGATAATTGTTCTGTCATACCCTCACACCAATCTGAAGGGGCCATGAGGGAGGTTTTGTCTGAGGGAGAAATTTCAGATTCAGGAAAAATTTCTCATCAAGCTGAACCTGATGTTGTGGCATTTAAATTTAAATTAGAACATCTCCGCGCACTGCTTAAGGAGGTGTTATCTACTCTGGATGATTGTGACAATTTGGTCATTCCAGAGAAATTATGCAAGATGGACAGGTTCCTAGAGGTTCCGGTGCCCCCCGACGCTTTTCCTATACCCAAGCGGGTGGCGGACATAGTAAATAAAGAGTGGGAAAAGCCCGGCATACCTTTTGTTCCTCCCCCTATATTTAAGAAATTATTTCCTATGGTCGACCCCAGAAAGGACTTATGGCAGACAGTCCCCAAGGTCGAGGGGGCAGTTTCTACTCTAAGCAAACGCACTACTATTCCTATCGAAGATAGTTGTGCTTTCAAAGATCCTATGGATAAAAAATTGGAAGGTTTGCTTAAAAAGATTTTTGTACAGCAAGGCTACCTTCTACAACCAATTTCATGCATTGCTCCTGTCACTACGGCAGCGTGGTTCTGGTTCGAGGAACTAGAAAAGTCGCTCAGTAGAGAAACTCCATATGAGGAGGTTATGGACAGAGTTCACGCACTTAAATTGGCTAACTCTTTTATTTTAGATGCCGCTTTGCAATTAGCAAAATTAGCGGCGAAAAATTCAGGGTTTGCTATTGTGGCACGCAGAGCGCTTTGGCTAAAGTCTTGGTCAGCGGATGTGTCATCCAAGACAAAATTACTTAACATTCCTTTCAAAGGTAAAACTTTATTTGGACCTGATTTGAAAGAGATTATTTCAGACATCACTGGGGGAAAGGGCCACGCCCTTCCACAGGATAGGTCTTTTAAGGCTAAAAATAAGCCTAATTTTCGTCCCTTTGGCAGAAATGGACCAGCCTCTAATTCTGCATCCTCTAAGCAAGAGGGTAATGCCTCACAACCCAAACCAGCCTGGAAACCAATGCAAGGCTGGAACAAAGGTAAGCAGGCCAAGAAGCCTGCCACTGCTAACAAGACAGCATGAAGGAGTAGCCCCCGATCCGGGACTGGATCTGGTGGGGGGCAGACTCTCTCTCTTTGCTCAGGCTTGGGCAAGAGATGTTCAGGATCCTTGGGCGCTAGAAATAGTTTCTCAAGGTTATCTCCTGGAATTCAAGGAACTACCCCCAAGGGGAAGGTTCCACAAGTCTCACTTATCCTCAAACCAAATAAAGAGACAGGCATTCTTACATTGTGTAGAAGACCTGTTAAAGATGGGAGTGATACACCCAGTTCCAATAAAGGAACAAGGAATGGGATTTTATTCCAATCTGTTCGTAGTTCCCAAAAAAGAGGGAACGTTCAGACCAATTTTGGATTTGAAGATCCTAAACAAATTTCTCAGGGTACCATCGTTCAAAATGGAAACTATTCGAACGATTCTACCCACCATCCAGGAAAGTCAATTTATGACTACCGTGGATCTAAAGGATGCGTACCTACATATCCCTATCCACAAGGAACATCATCAGTTCCTAAGGTTTGCTTTTCTGGACAAACATTACCAGTTTGTGGCTCTTCCATTCGGATTAGCCACTGCTCCAAGGATTTTCACAAAGGTGCTAGGGTCCCTTCTAGCGGTTCTAAGACCAAGGGGCATTGCAGTAGTACCTTACTTGGACGACATTCTAATACAAGCGTCGTCCCTGTCAAAGGCAAAGGCTCATACGGACATCGTTCTAGCCTTTCTCACATCTCACGGATGGAAGGTGAACAAAGGAAAGAGTTCTCTGTCCCCGTCAACAAGAGTTCCCTTCTTGGGAACAATAATAGATTCCTTAGAAATGAGGATTTTTCTGACAGAAAAAAGGTCAGAAAATCAAAACTTCTAAGCTCTTGTCAAGTGCTTCATTCTGTTCCTCGTCCTTCCATAGCGCAGTGCATGGAAGTAATAGGATTGATGGTTGCAACAATGGACATAGTTCCTTTTGCACAAATTCATCTAAGACCATTACAACTGTGCATGCTCAAACAGTGGAATGGGGATTATACAGACTTGTCTCCAATGATTCAAGTAGATCAAAAGACCAGAGATTCACTCCGTTGGTGGCTGACCCTGGACCATCTGTCCCAGGGAATGAGCTTCCGCAGGCCAGAGTGGGTCATTGTCACGACCGACGCCAGTCTAGTGGGCTGGGGTGCGGTCTGGGAATCCCTGAAAGCTCAGGGTCTATGGTCTCGGGAAGAGTCTCTTCTCCCGATAAACATTCTGGAACTGAGAGCGATATTCAATGCTCTCAGAGCTTGGCCTCAACTAGCAAAGGCCAAATTCATAAGGTTCCAATCAGACAACATGACGACTGTTGCTTATATCAATCATCAAGGGGGAACAAAAAGTTCCCTGGCGATGAAAGAAGTGACCAAAATAATTCAATGGGCGGAGGATCACTCCTGCCACTTGTCTGCGATCCACATCCCAGGAGTGGAAAATTGGGAAGCGGATTTTCTGAGTCGTCAGACATTTCATCCGGGGGAGTGGGAACTCCATCCGGAAATCTTTGCCCAAATAACTCAATTATGGGGCATTCCAGACATGGATCTGATGGCGTCTCGTCAGAACTTCAAGGTTCCTTGCTACGGGTCCAGATCCAGGGATCCCAAGGCGACTCTAGTAGATGCACTAGTAGCACCTTGGACTTTCAACCTAGCTTACGTATTCCCACCGTTTCCTCTCATTCCCAGGCTGGTAGCCAGGATCAATCAGGAGAGGGCCTCGGTGATCTTGATAGCTCCTGCGTGGCCACGCAGGACTTGGTATGCAGACCTGGTGAATATGTCATCGGCTCCACCATGGAAGCTACCTTTGAGACAGGACCTTCTTGTTCAAGGTCCATTCGAACACCCAAATCTGGTCTCCCTCCAACTGACGGCTTGGAGATTGAAAGCTTGATTCTATCAAAGCGTGGGTTTTCAGATTCGGTGATAGATACTCTGGTTCAGGCCAGAAAACCTGTAACTAGAAAAATTTACCATAAAATATGGAAAAAATATATCTGTTGGTGTGAATCCAAAGGATTCCCATGGAATAAGATAAAAATTCCTAAGATTCTCTCCTTTCTTTAAGAAGGTTTGGAGAAAGGATTATCTGCAAGTTCCCTAAAGGGACAGATCTCTGCTTTATCTGTTTTACTACACAAAAGACTGGCAGCTGTGCCAGATGTTCAAGCATTTGTTCAGGCTCTGGTTAGGATCAAGCCTGTTTACAGACCTTTGACTCCTCCCTGGAGTCTAAATCTAGTTCTTTCAGTTCTTCAAGGGGTTCCGTTTGAACCCTTACATTCCATAGATATTAAGTTACTATCTTGGAAAGTTTTGTTTTTGGTTGCAATTTCTTCTGCTAGAAGAGTTTCAGAGTTATCTGCTCTGCAGTGTTCTCCTCCTTATCTGGTGTTCCATGCAGATAAGGTGGTTTTGCGTACTAAGCCTGGTTTTCTTCCTAAAGTTGTTTCTAACAAAAATATTAACCAGGAGATAGTTGTACCTTCTTTGTGTCCGAATCCAGTTTCAAAGAAGGAACGTTTGTTACACAATTTGGACGTTGTCCGTGCTCTAAAGTTCTATTTAGAGGCTACTAAAGATTTCAGACAAACATCTTCCTTTTTTGTTGTTTATTCTGGTAAAAGGAGAGGTCAAAAAGCGACTTCTACCTCTCTTTCCTTTTGGCTTAAAAGCATCATCCGATTGGCTTATGAGACTGCCGGACGGCAGCCTCCCGAAAGAATCACAGCTCACTCCACTAGGGCTGTGGCTTCCACATGGGCCTTCAAGAACGAGGCTTCTGTTGACCAGATATGTAAGGCAGCGACTTGGTCTTCACTGCACACTTTTGCCAAATTTTACAAATTTGATACTTTTGCTTCTTCGGAGGCTATTTTTGGGAGAAAGGTTTTTCAAGCCGTGGTGCCTTCCATTTAGGTGACCTGATTTGCTCCCTCCCTTCATCCGTGTCCTAAAGCTTTGGTATTGGTTCCCACAAGTAAGGATGACGCCGTGGACCGGACACACCAATGTTGGAGAAAACAGAATTTATGCTTACCTGATAAATTACTTTCTCCAACGGTGTGTCCGGTCCACGGCCCGCCCTGGTTTTTTAATCAGGTCTGATGAATTATTTTCTCTAACTACAGTCACCACGGTATCATATGGTTTCTCCTATATATATTTCCTCCTGTCCGTCGGTCGAATGACTGGGGTGGGCGGAGCCTAGGAGGGATCATGTGACCAGCTTTGCTGGGACTCTTTGCCATTTCCTGTTGGGGAAGAGAATATCCCACAAGTAAGGATGACGCCGTGGACCGGACACACCGTTGGAGAAAGTAATTTATCAGGTAAGCATAAATTCTGTTTTTTTAATTGCTTAAACATGCATGCTCTATTTGAGTCATGAAAGATAAAAATTGGGTTTCATATCCCTTTAAAGGGACACAGAGCTTTACATGTTTCCTCCTTAATGTGTGCCCAAGGACTTGTTATTCTGTCTGTAGGGTATTACATGTATTGGACATTGATCATATAGATTCATTCTTTCAACTGAAAAAGCTGTTTTTGCTTATTAAAACCACCACCCATAATGACAATGTAAGTTTCTATAAGTATTTGACTTGGTATATATACAAATAGAGAAAACTAAACCTTAAAGAGAAATGTCTAGTACATTTTATACTATATATATTTTGAAAGTCAGAGGACAAGGGTGTAGTATCCAACATTCAAGCAAAGTCCAATAATATATGCACTCTAATAAAGTAATACATTAAAGTCAATGTATCATTTTAGTGCTAATTTAACATAAATGCTTATTACAAAGGTAAATCAAACACTAACCATGATGACAAAAGCAAATATTCTTTATTGGCTCATTAAGCCCTAAATGTTGAGGTTCTATTATTACTTAGGTAATGGCACAAGATGAATAAAATACAAATGTTGCAGTAACCTTCTAGTTTGTATCAAGCACCTTTTTTAGCTTATAGGGATAGTAAACCCAAACATTTTCTCTTATGATTTAGAGTGATCATACAATTTTAAACAACTTTCAAATTTAATTACATTATCAAATTTTCTTCATTCTCTTGTTATCCATTGCTGAAGGGACAGCATTGCACTACTGACAGGAAGCTGAAAATATCTAGTTAGCCAATCACAAGAGACAATTGTGTGCAGGCACCAATCAGCAGCAGCTCCCACTAGTGTATGATATGTGCGTATTCATTTTTTAACAAGGGATACTAAGAGAACGAAGCACATTTGAGAATAGAAGTGAATTTAAAAGTGTCTTAAAATGACCTGCTCTATCTGAATCATGCAAGTTTAATTTTGACTTTATCTCTTTAAGTGCAGAAATATTACCATAAACAATAACAAATTAATCTAGCAGCTGTCAAGTCCCAAATGTTATTTTACAAGCATCTGATACAGATGGAGATAAGTTACAACACATTCCTCTACTCTCAGTTGTGCGAGTGCTGCAATAATCTTGCACA
The DNA here is from genome assembly GCF_027579735.1 of Bombina bombina. Taxonomy (NCBI): domain Eukaryota; kingdom Metazoa; phylum Chordata; class Amphibia; order Anura; family Bombinatoridae; genus Bombina; species Bombina bombina. The sequence continues at coordinate 150,625,316 of NC_069503.1, forward strand.
ATATAAACCAATGCGCATCCATTTTATAAATTGTATAAAATATATAAGGATTTATAATGTTTTGTAAAATCAATGCTTGTAGCATAACTAAACCATATTTCTTAGGTTTGTCCAATAAAACATTTGTACGGGTTGTACCTGTTATCTAATGAGCAACATATTCTTAAAGGGACATTCCAGACAAAATTTAAATGCACATAGATTTATTACATATTTGAATAGAAATATATTTGCAATATACAAGTATTGGTAAAATGCTTCTAGTAAGTTATCACTGTTTTAGTGTTAACATTTTTCTATCTAGATATTCTCAGTGCACCAGCATTTTAAATATTGCAGCTGCTCAGATTATCAGTGGGACATGTCAGCAATTAACACATTTAGTCATTTCCAGATGGTACAAGCACCTTAGGGTCGCCGTGCAAGTGCTGTATTTAAAATGCTGGTGCACGTGCATACTTAAATACAAATTTGAAACAACTGTAGCTTTAATTAGAAGCATTTTTGCTAATGCATGTATATTACAAAAATGCTTCTGTTCAATACCGAAATGCACCCATGTGGTTTCCAATCTTGCCTAGAATATCCCTTTAAGCATCAGCCAACCAGAATCCTGTATTTCCCTATAGGTTTATAATTATCTGTAGAGCATAGATTAACCATTTTTTTTTATTTTAAATTATTTTAAAAGCTGCTGTTACTTCAGTAATAAATATCACTCAGTTATGGCTGTATTGTATTTCAGTAGCATCAGTCTCATCACATATACTAATCTAATCATAAATATCTTGTGATCTGCATATTATTTTATTTCCGATAAGGTTATTTTATAATACATTTCTATCAGCTGCACCTGTTTATCATCAGAATGTTTAGAACACTGATCTGGGACATATTCTTGTTGTTAGCAAATACCTTAGTAAGTGTATTCTGCAGCTTCAGCTTGCTGCTGTTTTTGTCACATGATTACAGACTTAAAGGGACTTTGTCCTCTAAATTTGGTTTCACCAAAATATTTATTTCATTATTTAGATAAAACATAATTTTAAACAACTTTACAATTTACTTCTATTATCAAACTTGCTTCATTCTCTTGTTATCCTTTAAGCCTTGCACTACTGGGAGCTAGCTGAACACATCAGGTGAGCCAATGACAAGAAGCACATATGTGCAGCCACCAATAAGCTGTAGTGCATAAAATAAACATTTTTCCCATGAATTAGAGCATGTCATTTTCTCACTATAATGACATTTTAATGGAAATAGAGTAATTATCCATTACTAATTTTTTCATCAGCTGTAGATACTTAACCATGATTCTTTTAAAAAATGTACATGTAACTCATTTTCACGTGTCTTATGTATGTATAGATATTGCCCACCAAATACTTTATGGATTTTATTGTTAAAGAAAATAAAATGAATTAAAGGGACAGAAAACACCTTGAGATTTTAGTATAAATGCTTTAGTTATACACAGTGAGGCAACTTTGCAAAATATTTCATTGTTTATTTTGTCTCCTTTTCATGTAATTTAGCTCTAAAAAAATTGTCTTTTTTTAATTTTTAGAACTGAAAATGCACCCATAATTGGTTTCAGCAGATAACATCTGCAAAGCAATGCTAACATAATGACTGTGGCTATCCATGTCAGCTGCGGACTCTGAATTAGCTGCTCCAAGTGAGACATGGGGTGAGTGGGGTCTAATGAAATACAAATGTAGCAAACAAGTTCATTTAAAAAAATGTTTAGACTTTAATGCACATTTAAAATTGAAAAAAAAGATAAATGACAAACTGGAATTTAGTGTCACTGGTTAATGTATCCTGAATCTATGTTTCTGTTTAGTGACAGAACAACAACATGATTTATAAACAAATGACTGAGTCCACCTCACTGTGTCATTGAATTCCAACCCTAATGTTTTTTTAATGTAAACATTAGGTTCACTGTTCCCTCTAGTGGTCAACCATTGTTGGTTAATGCCAATCAAAACTTGTTACAGTTTTCAATCTGCAGTACCGCTACAATACTATATGTTGTAGCTACAATACTGTAAATAAATAGGGTGGATTTATTTACAAAAAAAAAGTTATAAAAATATTTAAAAATACATGTAATTTAATAATAATAATAGTTTTAATGACTAAATTAAACAAGATCATTTTGCCTCTCTGGGACTAAACCTGAAGCTCACAGTCACCCAACCCAATTTCTTTATAAAATTCAGAGTAAAAGCAATGTCAGAGAAATCTTTATTCTTAAAGATCTGCAAAAGTTATCTGCTTCTCGACGTGTGTGTATAATTGTGTTTCCAGGGGTGTCTATGTGTGTGTGCATGTGTGTAATTGTGTGTCTGGCATGTCTGTATGTGTAATTGTGTATCCAGGGGTGTCTGTGTGTGTGTGTGTGTGTGTGTGTAATTGTGTGTCTGGCGTGTCTGTATGTGTGTGTGTAATTATGTATCCAGGGGTGTCTATGTGTGTGTGCATGTGTGTGTGTAATTGTGTGTCTGGCGTGTCTGTATGTGTGTGTGTGTGTGTATAATTGTGTTTCCAGGGGTGTCTATGTGTGTGTGCATGTGTGTAATTGTGTGTCTGGCATGTCTGTATGTGTAATTGTGTATCCAGGGGTGTCTGTGTGTGTGTGTGTGTGTGTGTGTAATTGTGTGTCTGGCGTGTCTGTATGTGTGTGTGTAATTATGTATCCAGGGGTGTCTATGTGTGTGTGCATGTGTGTGTGTAATTGTGTGTCTGGCGTGTCTGTATGTGTGTGTGTGTGTGTGTAATTGTGTATCCAGGGGTGTCTATGTGTGTGTGTGTGTAATTGTGTGTCTGGCGTGTCTGTATGTGTCTGTGTGTTTGTGTAATTGTGTGTCCAGGGGTGTTTATGTGTGTGTGCATGGGTGTGTGTTGTGTGTAATTGTGTGTCTGTATGTGTGTATGTGTAAGTGTGTGTCATGGGGTGTCTATGTGTGTGTGCATGTGTGTGTGTGTGTAATTGTGTGTCTGGAGTGTCTGTATGTGTGTATGTAATTGTGTGTCTGGAGTGTCTGTATATGTGTGCGTGTGTATGTCTGTGTGCGTTTATGTCTGTGTGTATGTCTGTGTGTGTCTCTGAGTGTGTGCCTGTAAGTGTATGTCTTTGAATGTTTGTTGGTATGTGTTTGTATGTTTGGCTTTACCTGTATTTGTGTATGTCTGTGTAACTGTCTGTGAGTGTTTCTCTGTGTGTTTCTGTAAATAATTGTATGTCTGGGTGTGTCTGTATGTGAATGTGTTTTTGAGTTGGGTGTCTGTTAATGTGTGTCTCCGTATGTGTGTCTGTATTTGTATGTGTATCTGTGTGTGTGTGTCTGTTAGTGTCTGTCTCTGAATGTGTGTCTGTATGTATTTGTATGTTTGGTTGTGTCTGTGTGTCTGACTTTGTGAGTGTGTGTATATGTCTGTGTGTATATCTGGTTGTGTCTATATGTGTGTGCGTGTGTGCTTGCGTGCATGAGTGTATCTGTGTGTGCTTGTGCGCGTGTGTGTGCTTGCACGCGTGCATGTGTGTGTGTTTCTTTATTGCTTATATTCAAATCATGATATACTATAGATTGGTTAAATTTATGTTAAATGTTATATAATGTTTTATACAAATCACATCGTCAATCACCCTAGATTTACTAAGAATTGAGAGAACAATTAATCATAGGTTAGTCAATAGTAATAATTATATAAGGAATGGTCAGGTAAAATTACAAAATCTGCATCTAATTTATCAGGAGGTATACGATACACAATGTGTATAATGTATTACAAAAAATGTTCCTTATGGGGTAAAGAAAAGAAAATCCTTCAAACAAAATCAGTAAAAACATGTGCAGCAAAAGAAAGAACTGATTTTTTTATACACTTTAGCAGCACATTATTTTATAAATGAAGGTTTGTTTGCACCAGAAGTGACTCAGATTATGCTTGTCTTTAAGAAGTACAATTCTTGCACTTGTCCCCAGACACTCTTGAAAGCAGTGGGACCTTTAGTTAAAGGGACAGTGTTGTCAAAATTAAACTTTCATTCAGATAGGGCATGCAATTTTAAACAACTTTCCAATTTTCTTTTACCATCAAATTTGGTTTGTTTTCTTGGCATTCTTTGTTGAAAGCTAAACCTAGATAGGTTTGTATGCTAATTGTTAAGCCATTGAAGGCCGCCTCTTATCTGAAGGCATATTGATCATTTTTATAGCTAGACAGCGCTAGTTCATGTGTGCCATATAGATAGCATTTTGATCACTCCTGTGTAGTTACCTAGGAGTCAGCACTGATTGGTTAAAGTGCACGTCTGTCCAAAAAAACTGAGATAAGAGGGCAGTCTGAAGAGGCTTAGATACAAGGTAATTACAAAGGTAAAAAGTATATAAATGTAACTGTGTGGGTTATGCAAAACAGGGGAATGTGTAATAAAAGGGATTGTCTATCTTTTAAAAAAATAAAAAACAGAATTTATGCTTACCTGATAAATTTCTTTCTCTTGTGATGTATCGAGTCCATGGATTCATCCATACTTGTGGGATATTCTCCTTCCCTACAGGAAGTGGCAGAGAGAGCACCCACAGCAGAGCTGTCTATATAGCTCCTCCCTTAGCTCCACCCCCCAGTCATTCGACCGAAGGCTAGGAAGAAAAAGGAGAAACTATAGGGTGCAGTGGTGACTGAAGTTTTTTAAATAAAAATATACTACCTGTCTTAAATAGACAGAGCGGGCCGTGGACTCGATACATCACAAGAGAAAGAAATTTATCAGGTAAGCATAAATTCTGTTTTCTCTTGTAAGATGTATCAAGTCCACGGATTCATCCATACTTGTGGGATACCAATACCAAAGCTTTAGGACACGGATGAAGGGAGAGATAAGACAGGTTCCTTAAATGGAAGGCACCACTGCTTGTAGAACATTTCTCCCAAAAATAGCCTCCGAAGAAGCAAAAGAATCGAATTTGCAAAATTTGGAAAAAGTATGAAGCGAAGACCAAGTCGCCGCCTTACAAATCTGTTCAACAGCAGCCTCATTTTTAAAAGCCCATGTGGAAGCCACTGCTCTAGTAGAATGAGTAGTTATTCTTTCAGGAGGCTGCTGGCCAGCAGTCTCATAAGCCATATGTATGATGCTTTGCAGCCAAAAAGAAAGAGAGGTAGCCGTAGCCTTTTGACCTCTCCGCTTACCAGAATAGACAACAAACAATGAAGATGTTTGACGGAAATCTTTGGTTGCTTGTAAGTAGAACTTTAAAGCACGAACCACATCAAGATTGTGCAACAGACGTTCCTTCTTTGAAGAAGGATTAGGACACAGCGAAGGAACAACAATTTCCTGATTGATATTCCTATTAGAAACAACCTTAGGAAGGAATCCAGGTTTGGTACGTAAAACCACCTTATCTGCATGGAAAATAAGATAAGGTGAGTCACACTGTAAAGCAGATAACTCAGAAACTCTTTGAGCCGAAGAGATAGCTACTAAAAACAAAACTTTCCAAGATAGAAGCTTTTAATATCTATGGAATGCATAGGTTCAAACAGAACCCCTTGAAGAACCAAGTTTAGGCTCCATGGCGGAGCAACAGGTTTAAATACAGGCTTGATCCTGACCAAGGCCTGACTAAATGCTTGAACGTCTGGGACATCTGCCAGACGTTTGTGTAAAAGAATAGACAAAGCAGATATTTGTCCCTTTAAGGAACTAGCTGATAATCCCTTCTCCAATCCTTCTTGGAGAAAAGACAAAATTCTAGGAATCCTAATCTTACTCCATGAGTAACCATTGGATTCACACCAACAAAGATATTTGCGCCAAATCTTATGATAGATTTTCCTGGTGACAGGCTTTCTAGCCTGAATCAGGGTATCAATGACCGACTCAGAGAAACGCCGACTCAGGCGTTCAATCTCCAAGCAGTCAGACGCAGAGAAATTAGATTTGGATGCTTGAACGGACCTTGGATTAGAAGGTCCTGCCTCATTGGCAGAGTCCACGGTGGAACAGATGACATGTCCACCAGGTCTGCATACCAAGTCCTGCGTGGCCACGCAGGCGCTATCAGAATCACCGAAGCTCTCTCCTGCTTGATTCTGGCAACCAGACGTGGGAGGAGAGGAAACGGTGGAAATACATAAGCCAGATTGAAGGACCAGGGCACTGCTAGAGCATCTATCAGTACCGCCTGGGGATCCCGGGACCTGGACCCGTAACGCAGAAGTTTGGCATTCTGTCGGGACGCCATCAGATCCAATTCTGGTGTGCCCCATAGCTGAGTCAGCTGGGCAAATACCTCCGGATGGAGCTCCCACTCCCCCGGATGAAAAGTCTGATGACTTAGGAAATCCGCCTCCCAGTTCTCTACCCCTGGGATATGGATTCCTGAGAGATGGCAAGAGTGATCCTCCGCCCATCGGATAATTTTGGTTACCTCCATCATCGCTAGAGAACTCCGTGTTCCTCCTTGATGATTGATATAGGCTACAGTCGTGATGTTGTCCGACTGAAATCTGATGAATTTGGCCGCAGCTAGCTGAGGCCACGCCTGAAGCGCATTGAATATCGCTCTCAGTACTAGAATGTTTATCGGGAGGAGAGATTCCTCCCGAGACCATAAGCCCTGTGCTTTCAAGGAATTCCAGACTGCACCCCAGCCTAGCAGGCTGGCATCTGTCGTTACTATGAGCCACTCTGGCCTGCGGAAACATATTCCCTGAGACAGGTGGTCCTGAGACAACCACCAGAGAAGAGAATCTCTGGTCTCTTGGTCCAGATGCAGTTGAGGAGATAAATCTGATGGCCGATGAATAGAATGAAGAGCTCGGCAAGTGATTAAAAGTTTTGATTTTCTGACCTCCGTCAGAAATATTTTAATCAGAGTCCCTAGGAAGGAAACTCTTGTGAGAGGGACGAGAGAACTCTTTTTTATGTTCACCTTCCACCCGTGAGATCTCAGAAAAGCCAACACGATGTCCGTGTGAGACTTGGCTAGCTGGAAAGTCGACGCCTGAATTAAGATGTCGTCTAGATAAGGCGCCACTGCTATACCCCACGGTCTTAGAACCGCTAAAAGGGACCCTAGCACCTTTGTGAAAATTCTGGGAGCCGTGGCCAACCGGAAGGGAAGGGCCACATACTGGTAATGCCTGTCCAGAAAGGCGAATCTGAGGAATTGATGATGATCTCTGTGAATAGGGATGTGTAGATACGCATCCTATAAATCCACGGTAGTCATATATTGACCCTCCTGGATCAGAGGAAGAATAGTCCGAATAGTCTCCATCTTGAAAGATGGTACTCTGAAGAATTTGTTTAGAATTTTGAGATCCAAGATTGGTCTGAAAGTTCCCTCTTTTTTGGGAACCACAAACAGGTTGGAGTAAAAACCTAGCCCTTGTTCCACTCTTGGAACTGGGCGAATCACTCCCATGGTATGTAGGTCTTCTACACAGCGTAAGAACGCCTCTCTCTTTGTCTGGTTTGCAGACAATTGAGAAATGTGAAATCTCCCCCTTGGGGGGGAGTCTTTGAAGTCCAGAAGATATCCTTGGGACACAATTTCTAAAGCCCAGGAATCATGAACATCTCTTGCCCAAGCCTGAGCAAAGAGAGAGAGTCTGCCCCTACTAGATCCGGTCCCGGATCGGGGGCTACCCCTTCATGCTGTCTTAGAGGCAGCAGCAGGCTTCTTAGCCTGTTTACCTTTGTTCCAAGCCTGGTTAGGTCTCCAGACTGACTTGGAATGGACAGAATTCCCCTCTTGCTTTGCTGCAGGGGAAGCTGAAGTGGGACCACCCTTGAAGTTCTGAAAGGAATGAAAATGATTTTGTTTGGTCCTCATCGTATTTGTTTTATCCTGAGGGAGGGCATGGCCTTTCCCTCCAGTGATGTTTGAAATAATTTCTTTCAGTGCAGGCCCGAATAGGGTTTTAGCCATTTGGAAAGAGGCATCTGTAATGAAAGAATTAGCCAACTTATGGGCCTTAATTCTATCCATAATATCCTCTAATTGAGTCTCCACCTGGAGAGCCTCTTCTAGAGCCTCAAACCAGAAAGCAGCTGCAGTAGTTACAGGAACAATGCATGCAATAGGTTGGAGAAGAAAACCTTGATGAACAAAAATTTTCTTTAGGAGACCCTCTAATTTTTTATCCATAGGATCTTTGAAAGCACAATTGTCTTCGATAGGTATAGTTGTACGCTTAGCAATAGTAGAAATAGCTCCCTCCACCTTAGGAACAGTCTGCCACGAGTCCTGTATGGTGTCAGATATGGGAAACATTTTCTTAAAAACAGGAGGGGGAGAGAACGGAATACCTGGTCTATCCCACTCCTTAGTAACAATAGTCACAATCCTCTTAGGGACTGGAAAAACATCAGTGTAAACAGGAACCTCTAAGTATCTGTCCATTTTACACAATTTCTCTGGGACCACTATAGGGTCACAATCGTCTAGAGTAGCTAATACCTCCTTGAGCAATAAGCGAAGGTGTTCAAGCTTAAATTTAAAGGCCGTCATATCAGAATCTGTCTGAGGGAGCGTCTTTCCTGAATCAGAAATCTCTCCCTCAGATAACAAATCCCTTACCCCTACTTCAGAACATTGTGAGGGTATATCGGATACGGTTACTAAAGCGTCAGACGGCTCAGCATTTGTTCTTAACCCAGAGCTTACACGCTTTCCTTGTAAACCAGGCAGTTTAGAGAAAACCTCTTTGAGGGTTTTATTCATAACTGTGGCCATGTCTTGTAAAGTAAATGAATTAGACGCACTAGAGGTACTTGGCTTCACTTGTGCGGGCGTTACTGGTTGTGACACTTGGGGAGAGCTAGATGCTAAACCCTCATTTCCTTCTAACTGAGAATCATCTATTGCAATATTTTTAAGTGCTAAAATATGCTCTTTATAATTTATAGACATATCAGTGCAAGTGGGACACATTCTAAGAGGGGGTTCCACAATGGCTTCTAAACACATAGAACAAGGATTCTCCTTGGTGTCAGACATGTTAAACAGGCTAGTAATGTAACAAGCAAGCTTGGAAAACACTTTAATCAAAGTAAATAACACTTTAAACAAAAACGGTACTGTGCCTTTAAGAGAGTTTTGCACAAACTCTGCAAAACAGTGTAAAAAAGCAGTAAACACAACAAAATGTTTACAGTAGCATCATAAAGCCTTAGTAACTTTGCACAACTATGCAAATAAACAATTAACCCCTTAATGTAAAAACCGGATTGAAAAAACTTCAAAACCGGTAAAATAACGTTCAGCACCTTGCCACAGCTCTGCTGTGGCGCCTACCTGCCCTTTAGGAACGATTTGTGGGGGAAAAAAACCTCTTTACAGCCCTCAAATACAGCAGGAATCTCTGGAGAAGTAGCTGGATGCTTCTGAGGTAAATAAACTGTGCAACTGAAAATAGGCCCCTCCCACCTCACTCGATGTTATGGGGCCTAAAAAACACCAGAGTGTTTCTTAAACTAGCCATGTGGGTTAATAACCCTTAAACAAGCCACAAAGACACCTTAAAGTCCCTCAAAAAACATTTTATTTGCAACTAAACCAAAACGTTTTTTCCTATTAGTGTCACCAGTAACTATGAGCCCTTTATGCAAGCTTGGATTCCTCTTTTACTGAATACAGCTTACCTTTCCCTCATGGGGATATTGCCAGCCTTTTCTAGAAATAACACAGTCTGTCTAGAAAAAAATAGACTGAACATACCTTAATGCAGTTTAGCCTGCAAACTGTTCCCCCAACTGAAGTTTTCCTGTACTCTTCAGCCCCTGTGAGAACAGCAGTTGATCTTAGTTACAAAATGCTAGGATCATCATCCTCCTTGCAGAAATCTTCATCCCTTTTCTGCCGGAGAGTAAATAGTACACACCGGTACCATTTAAAATAACAAACTTTTGCTTGAGAAAATAAAAACTAACATTTTTGTCACCACACTCACTTTGCGCTTCCTAGCAGTTAAGCAGGCAGAGAGAATGACTGGGGGTGGAGCTAAGGGAGGAGCTATATAAACAGCTCTGCTGTGGGTGCTCTCTCTGCCACTTCCTGTAGGGAAGGAGAATATCCCACAAGTATGGATGAATCCGTGGACTCGATACATCTTACAAGAGAAATTCTAAAGTAGACTGTCCCTTTAATTTAGATGATAGTATAGATAGTGTAGCATATAGATAGTCAGTTTATCAGAGCAATGGATAGTGTACTTATATTCCAGAAGATCTATTGAGAGGTAAATGGTGCTGCCAAGAAGCTGATGCTGCTCTCAAGGGATAGACCTAGTACCCATAGCCTGCATATACCTTTTGCTCTCACTCCTCTGTAAAAACAGATCTGATTAAAAAAAAAAAAGCCTATAATGCATTTATGTTTCAAAGGTTGAATTGGTATTTGGTATTGGTTTGATGCTTAAGTTTACAATTAGGTTAGAAGTATGTAATAAAAATAAATAAAGGAGACAGAGAACTAAAGGATTGCGAAACAATCTTTATTGAACTTATATCTGAGTACAACTTGCTCGTCAATCAAAAATTTTTTTGCATGTTTATTATTGCGATACCTGTGATACATCCATGTCTAATCATTGCCATATAGTGGAGATGACATTATTTATATATAGGGGTCAAGTCCTACAATAAAAAGTGTGGGAACTCACCAAGACTTCCACCCCCCCCTCACAATTAATATTGTTTTTTTATATATATATATATTTAAGGTTTAGTTTTGTAGTTTTGACCAGGCTTCCTTATCATTTCTCTATTTGTATATATATGTTGGTTTGTATACTTTTGTTGTACATTATTATTATTATCATTTATTTGATAATAGCACTGGTACATGTTGCAACTTCAAGTTCCTCAAAATAAAGTTTTTTTTAAAAAGGAAAGAAAGATAGTTAAAGAGACATGAAACGCAAAAATCTTTCCATGATTCAGACAGAACATACATTTTTAAACAACTTTTCAATGTACTTCTATTATCAATTTTGCTTTATTCTCTTAGTATCCTTTTTCTGAAGGAGCAACAATGCATTACTGGGAGATAACTGAATATATTTCTATAGCCAATGAGAAGAGTCATATATGTGCAGCCACCATTCATCAGCTAGCTCCCACCTCCTCAACCTACCAGCGGGTGCTATTCAGCAAAGGAAACCAAAAGAACTAATCAAACTAGATAATATAACTATCCTACAAAAAAAAATTGTTTAAAATTGTATGCTGTATCTGAATCATAAACTAAATATCCCTTTAAAGGGACAGTATACCATAGAATTGTTATTGCTTTAAAAGATAGATAATCCCTTTATTACCCATCCCCCAGTTTTGCATAACCAACACAGTTATATTAATATACTTTTTACCTCTGTGATTACCTTGTATCTAGGAACCTTCTTCCAGCCCCCTGATCACATGACTGTGACTGTTTATTATCTATTGTCTTAAATTTAGCATTGCTTTGTGCTAAATCTTAAATAACCCCCTGTGCCTGAACACAGTGTTATCTATATGGCCCACGTGTACTTTGTCTCTTTGTGTTGAAAAGAGATTTAAAAAGCAGGTGATAAGAGGCAGCCCTCAAAGGCTTAGAAATTAGCATATGAGCCTACCTACCTTTAGTTTAAACTAAGAATACCAAGAGAAAAAAAGCAAATTTGATGATAAAAGTAAATTGGAAAGTTGATTAAAATTAAAAGTCCTATCTGAATAATGAAAGTTTAATTTATACTAGACTGCCCCTTTAATTATAGTCTGCCAGACACTTTCAGATACAAAGTATACCTGAATCCATAGATACATTCATTGTTTGCTAAGCAATTTCTCTCACAGGCCGGCTTCCAGTTTCCGATGCCAAAAAGCATTTCCAAACAAGCATAGGGAAACCCCATTGAAATAGCAGCTTTCTGCAGTTACCTGGGCATCTATTGTACAAGGTGAATCCATCAGTAGTGAAGCCCTTCACATTTTTCCCTTAGAGAGCCTGTCTGTAAACATAACAAATACACCCTGGAAACATTTATGGAACATGTCAGTTAGTGGATTAAGCTCATGTAAATGTTCTGAGTATTTAATACATTCTTTCATTCAAATGTATTATAAAAAAAGGGTCAGTTTCAGAAGCTTCACTACATAAATCAAGTAACATGTTTAGTTTGGCAACTGAGAGTTAGCTATGCTGAAAAGAGTCTACAGAAACCCACAACAATGCACCATACAATGTTAATTCCTCACAAATCTCCTATTATTTTATGGCTTTAACCTTAAACACACACACAGTTATCGATTGTGCATTATTCTGAAGAACGAACCCACAGGACAGGCGCTAGTACGAAGCTCCATGTAATTTTATTTTTCTTAAAGGGACATGAGACCCAAACATTTTAAAATAGTTTTCAAATTGACTTCTATTATCAAATTAACATTGTTCTACTTGTATTATTTGTTGAAGAGATACCCAGGTAGGTAGCGGGCACGGGTTTGGAGATATGGAAGCAGTTTTGCAAGAATTGTTTTGAACACTAGATGACAGCAGTGTTTGGACAATGTATAACATTGTTAAAAGCATTCTTGTAAAACCGATGCCATATAGTGATCCTGAGCCTACCTACCAACATATTGATAAAGGATACCAGGAGAATGAAGTCATTTTGTTAATAGAGGTAAATAGGGGTGTTTTTTTAATTGTCTATCTTAAAGGGACGCTGAACCCAAATTTTTTCTTTCGTGATTCAGATAGAGCATGAAATTTTAAGCAACTTTCTAATTTACTCCTATTATCAAATGTTCTTTATTCTCTTGGTATCTTTATTTGAAATGCAAGAATCTAAGTTTTGATGCCAGCCCATTTTTGGTGAACAACCTGGATTGTCCTTGCTGATTGGTGGAAAAAATGAATTCACCAATCAAAAAGTGCTGTCCAGAGTTCTTAACCCAAAAAAGCTTAGATGGCTTTTATTTCAAATAAAGATAGCAAGAGAATGAAGAAAGATTGATAATAGGAGTAAATTAGAAAGTTGCTTAAAATTGCATGCTCTATCTGAATCACAAAAGAAAAAAATTGAGTTCAGTGTCCCTTTAATCATGAAAGAAAAATTGGTGTTTCATTGTGCCTTTAATGCAAGTTAGCACATCTCTGACCTGTTATAGATTGTTATGTAAACGTCTTTACAAAGCATTGTGCTGTGACAAGTGTTTTACATGTTAGTAGTATTTTGTTTTAATGGTCTAAACTTCATTAAGGGACAAGAAATTCAAAATTAAAGGGAGAGGAAACCCCCCAAACAATTTAGAACATACAATTAACAACTTTCCAGCTTACTTCGATTATCAAATTTGTTTCATTCTCTTGTTATCCTTTGCTGAAGGAACAGTTTTGCACTACTGTGAGCTAGCAGAACACATCTCTTTGCCAATCACAAGAGACAAATGTGTGCAGGCACCAATCAGCAGCTAGCTCCCACTAGTGTAGGATATGTGCATATTCTTTTTCAACAAGGGATACCAAGAGAACAAAGCCCATTATAAAAAAAATAAGTGAATTTAAAAGTTCTATCTGATTCATGCAAGTTTAGTTTTGACTTTTCCATCAATTTAAATTTTCAAAATTCAATTGCAATTTACTTCCATTATCAAACTGTGCACATTTTCTGATCAGTTCCCAGTGAGCATGTGAGTTTACACTATACACAGGTATGAGTCTGTGATTGGCTGATGGGAGAGAAATGAATGTATACATTAGGATTTGTCACAAAATCTACACTTAGTAGAAATTCAAACTGTCATTTTGAATTTTTATTATGTATCTGTTGGTTGAGCAGTTCTACTGTTTTTATTGGAATTAAAGGGACAGTCAAGTCAAAATTAAACTTTCATGATTCAGATAGGGAAGCTAAACCTATGCAGACTCATATGCTAATTTCATAGCTTCTGAAGGCCGCCTCTTATCTCTACCTCTTATCTGCCTTTTTTCATTTTTTTCACAACTTGACAGTGCTAGTTCATGTGTGCCATATAGATACCATTGTGCTCACTCTCATGGAGTTACCTAGGAGTCAGTACTGCTGACTAAAATACAAGTCTGTCAAAAGAACTGAGATAAGGGGGCAGTCTGCAGAGGCTTAAGATACAAGGTATTTTAAGGTTGGTTATGCAAAACTGGGGAATGGGTAATAAAGGGATTATCTATCTTTTTAAACAATAACAATTTTCAAGTAGCCTGTCCCTTTAAGTTAATAAACGTAACATGAAAGGCTTAAAGGGACATAATAATATAACAATACAATGGACTAACGTGTGAGAGTATTTTATTTCCGTAAATATTCCAGTAAAACTATGGGGTCCATTTAAATCATTGTTAACGTTATTAATGCAACACAACTTTTTCAATAAACTTGAAAACACTTTACCAGTTTCTCTTCAAAGCATTTTTAGACCTGTTGAAAACACTTTTTTTTTGCCTGTTTCAACTGATATTTCTTGACTGTTTGGGCAGTATTTTCAATGTTTTAGTTTTTCATTTGTTTATTGGGTGTTCAATTGCAAATTAGTGTCACTTCTACTTCTAATTATACTTTAAAGGGACAGTCTAGGCCAAAAAAAACTTTCATGATTCAGATAGAGCATGTAATTTTAAACAATTTTCCAATTTACTGTTATCACCAATTTTGCTTTGTTCTCTTGGTATTCTTAGTTGAAAGCTTAACCTAGGAGGTTCATATGCTAATTTCTTAGACCTTGAAGCCCACCTCTTTCAGATTGCATTTTAACAGTTTTTCACCACTAGAGGGTGTTAGTTCACATATTTCATATAGATAACACTGTGCTCGTGCACGTGAAGTTATCTGGGAGCAGGCACTGATTGGCTAGACTGCAAGTCTGTCAAAAGAACTGAAAAAAGGGCTTAGATACAAGGAAATCACAGAGGTAAAAAGTATATTAATATAATTTTGTTGGTTATGCAAAACTGGGGAATGGGTAATAAAGGGATTATCTATCTTTTAAAACAATAAAAATTCTGGTGTAGACCGTCCCTTTAATTCAATTAGTGCTCTCCTTAATGATTGGTATCACTTTGATATTGATAAAACAAAAACCCACTAAAATTGCTATACAGTATTTTTGTAATCAATTTCAATTTGATTCAAATGTAGCCCTCAAAGGGGTTAAACACATACTTTAATCTCCCACAGCCCAGCTGCTAACAAACCTTTCCTGCACACAGGACATGGATGGTTATTGGTGGTCACTGGCACAAGCCACTCCTGATTGACCTACCTGCCGTGCCTTGCTGAAGAGCCACAATGATATTGTGTGCCCTGTGCAAGATTTTAACAGTGTGTTCAACCCATTTGTAGGTATTAAACACACATCTACACACACTAATAAAATGCTGTAGAGCCATACTATTTCTCCTTAAATTCATTTAAATCAGTCCTCAAAATAGCAAGTTCTTTAGAGTAGGGGTCTTCAACAGTGGCAGTTCTAGGGATACTTTACACTCCTAAGAGTGTTGGTTTGCATAGCAAGGCAGTTCCTTACATGTCCAACACTCTACACAGAGAAAGGTGAGTGGTAAAGAAAAGATAGGGGAACTTGAAAAAATAGAGTTAGAAAGAGATGTTGACCCACATAGTACTCATGATATTTAGTATATTTATATAGTTTGTGGTCAGCATTTCACACACCCAAATTGTATAGTCTAGAACCAACCTAGGTTATCACTTCCTAGGCCATTACTTATTGAATAGGTTTAGGGTTGCCATGTTGCCACTTTAAGGGGGACACACATAAAAAAATGCATATGTCAGGGTTCTTATAATGGAACATTATTCAATCATTTTTTAAACAGCCCCTGACATATGTATTTTTCATGTGTCCTCTCTTAAAGCGGCAATATGGCAACCCAAAATAGGTTAAATAGTTACAAAGTAATAGTTACATAGTAATATAGGTTGACAAAATACTCAAGTCCATTAAGTTAAACCCTTCACACATTGCTATTACTACTATTGATCCTAAAGAAGGCAAAAACACCCAAATTAAAGGGACAGTAAAGTCCAAATTAAACTTTCATCATTCAGATAGGGCATGTAAGTTTAAACAACTTTCCAATTTATTTTTATCATCAAATTTGCTTTGTTTTCTTGGTATTGTTTGTTGAAAGCTAAACCTAGGTAGGCTCATATGCTAATATCTAAGCCCTCTTAGCTGAATGCAGTTGACAGTTTTTCACAGCTAAAGGGTATTAGTTCATGTGTGCCATATAGATGACATTATGCTCATGTCCATTGAATTACTTATGAGACAGCACTGATTGGCTAAAATGCAAGTCTGTCTGTCAGTAGAACTGAAATAAGGGGGCAGTACGCAGAGGCTTAGATACAAGGTTATCACAGCGGTAATAAGTATATTAATATAACTGTGTTGGTTATGCACAACTGGGGAATAGTAAATAAAGGTTATCTATTTTTTTAAACAATAAAATTTTTGGTGTTTACTGTCCCATTAAAGCAATTTCGAATTGAGCTTTAAAGGGAAAACAATTCCTGCTTGACTCCAAAGAAGCAATCAAGCAGTTTAAAATAGTTTAGTGCATAGCTAAGTCTCCCACCTCATGTACTGTAATCCCGATTATGTATTAAACCCACTGTTCAGTGTTATGGGATATGACAGCACATTACATATAAGGTGCATCAGTATTGCACTAAGCAGTGTGCAGCCAATAATCTCAGTAATGCACATTCAATATGACTCTACAGCTCTGGCAAAGTACCTTAAATATCTGTCTGCCATTAAAAACAAAATAAGGAGACAAATCAAGAGGCTGCACCATATTTACAGATTTAATCTAGACTATATTAATAAATTAATTCACATGTTTAATTGCGTGTGTTAAAGGGACATGAAACCCATGATTCAGATAGAGAATACAATTTTAAACAACTTTTTAATTTACTGAAAGGTTTATCTAGAAAAGCTCAGAAGAAGCAAAGAACCTAGGTTCTAGCTGCTGATTGGTTGCTGCATATATATACTGATTGTCATTCTATCTATCTATTGGGTACTTATAGAGCGCAAACTAATCACCCGTGAGGGTCTCAAGGCGCTAAGGGAAAGGGGATAGGGGATAGGAGAAAGGGGGGAGGAGATGGGCACTCAGTCGAAGAGCCAGGTTTTGAGGTCCTTTCTGAACTTTGTAAGGGAGGTGGATTGTCTGAGGTGAAGCGGGAGGGTGTTCCATGTCTTAGCCGCCATGTGGGAGAAGGATCTTCCACCCGCTGTGGATTTGCTCACCCATGTGTTCAGTTAGAAACCAGTAGTGCATTGCTGCTCCTTCAACAAATGATACCAATAGAATACAATAAATTAGATAATAGAAATAAATTAGAATGTTGTTTACAATTGTATTCTCTATCTGAATAATTAAAGAAAACATGTGGGTTTCATGTCCCTTTAAGCTTACAGATTTATGCCACTTTACGTTTATTTGTTTGCATGCCATGAAAACTATATAATACAAAATATTAATTACATGGTATATGTGTTGATCTCATTGGGATTACAGGTCAAATGAGGTCCAACGTAACTATTAAGAACTACTGAAGTCAGTGGTATATGAAGTGTGAAAGACTAAAGATGACACTCTCACAGTGGGAATGAGCAGAGGTATGTACTTAATTCTGTTTAGTATGCTGAATTCCCAGACTCCCCCCCCCCCCATACAGCTGAAAAGAAATGCAATCTGAAGTGAAGCTTCTGCTAAACTTGGTATCCTGTTACAAGCGAAGGCTGAAGACACTTGTGCCCTAGGGCCACAGAATAGAAGTATGTGCAAATTATGGCATATAGATTCTGAAAGGGGAGGAAGGTGGCTTAAACACGTGTGACAGATCCATTTACAAGACGTCTGTGAGTATAGAACATGCTGGGGCTGAGAACCTCCTGATAACAGCAATGAATCATGCTAAGCCGATCCTTACAATGCTATGCCAGGAATAGTACCCAAGCTCACGTAGGAAGCAGAATTCAATTAACAACCCACTTTACTTATCGTTGCATACATTTTATGTGGCTGGTATATATACCTCTATTGAGACAGGGAAGTAAACAACAGCTAGAAAATAACTTTGTAAAAAAAAAAGGATAAAATCATTAAAACAATAGTTGAGGATAGAATTGACCATCTCAATTATGCTTATTATATTACATGTCCCCAGCATCAGAATTTGACAGTGTCCCTCACTCAAACTTCACGTTCTTGTTTGTTTGTTTTCAGTTTGCTTCCTTAGAGGCCATCTCCAAATACGTCTTCCGACAGCCTGCTTATTGCACAGTAAGAGACTAACGTGTACTCAGCTTGCTTCCTCTCAGGAATGCCACTGACACTACCACGTTCAAGTTCACCCTCCCTATTCCTGGCCACTAGTCAGTGTCAAGTGGGGCATTCCTTAAACAAGAGTGACAGTGACAAAAGTATACTTGCAAACAACAGGGGCCGGAGATTGAAGTGTCAGGAGAAAAGCAGGTGGCAGGCAAGCCAAGGTAATTAAACAATCCGTGGTCAGGGCAGGTGGCTGGCAAGACAAAGCTGTTAAACAAACCAAGGTCAGGACAGGTGGCTGTCAAGGTAAAAATGTAAAACAATTTGAGGTCTGGGCTGGCGGCTTGCAAGACAAAGTTGTTAATCAAACCAAGGTCAGGGTAGGTGGCTGGCAAGGAAAAAACGTTTAACAAACCGAGGTCAGGGTAGGCGGCTGGCAAGACAAATCTGTTAAACAAACCGAGGTCAGGGTAGGCAGTTGGCAAGGCAAAGTTGTTAAACAAATGGGCGTCAGGGCAGGCGGCTAGCAAAACAAAGTTGTTAAACAAACCAAGGTCAGGGTAGGCGACTGGCAAGACAAAAACGTAAAACAATCTGATGTCAGGGTTGATGGCTGGCAAGACAAAGTTGTTAAACAAACCGATATCAGGGCAGGTGGCTGGCAAGGCAAAAAAGTAAAACACTCTGAGGTCAGGGCTGACGGCTTGCAAGGCAAAGTTGTTAAACAAACCGGGGTCAGGGCAGATGGCTGGCAAGACAAAGTTGTTAAACAAACCAATATCAGGGCAGGCGGCTGGCAAGGCAAAAACAAAACGCAATCTGAGGACAGGGCTGGTGGCTTGCAAGGCAAAGTTGGTAAACAAACCAGGGTCAGTGCTGGTGGCTTGCAAGGCAAAGTTGGTAAACAATCCGAGGTCAAGACAAGCCAAGGTACAATCAAACTGAGAACAAGGAATAAGCTCTAGGTTGCTGAAAACTGGTCAAACAAACTAGTAAAGCAAAGCCTGACTGATGTTACTTATAAAGACCAAGAGACGTGACTAGCAACAGGTGAGCAATGTGTGGTTACCTGTATAAGAGCATTCTATGACGCAGACCAGTAGGAAGGCGAGAAGCACGTGTACACAGACAGAGAACATTGGAACAAGAAAGAACACCTGCCAGATTACAAGACCTGGAAACACATCTACACGGGTGCAGCACATGAACATGAGCAAGTGACCCCAGCAAATCCATGTGACCCTGACTACCAGAAACGAAAAACATAATTTATGTAAGAACTTACCTGATAAATTCATTTCTTTCATATTAGCAAGAGTCCATGAGCTAGTGACGTATGGGATATACATTCCTACCAGGAGGGGCAAAGTTTCCCAAACCTTAAAATGCCTATAAATACACCCCTCACCACACCCACAATTCAGTTTAACGAATAGCCAAGAAGTGGGGTGATAAGAAAAAAGTGCGAAAGCATATAAAATAAGGAATTGGAATAATTGTGCTTTATACAAAAAAATCAAAACCACCACAAAAAAGGGCGGGCCTCATGGACTCTTGCTAATATGAAAGAAATGAATTTATCAGGTAAGTTCTTACATAAATTATGTTTTCTTTCATGTAATTAGCAAGAGTCCATGAGCTAGTGACGTATGGGATAATGATTACCCAAGATGTGGATCTTTCCACGCAAGAGTCACTAGAGAGGGAGGGATAAAATAAAGACAGCCAATTCCTGCTGAAAATAATCCACACCCAGAATAAAATTTTAATGAAAAAACATAAGCAGAAGATTCAAACTGAAAACACTGCCTGAAGTACGTTTCTACCAAAAACTGCTTCAAAAGAAGAAAACACATCAAAATGGTAGAATTTAGTAAAATTATGCAAAGAGGACCAAGTTGCTGCTTTGCACATCTGATCAACCGAAGCTTCATTCCTAAACGCCCAGGAAGTAGAAACTGACCTAGTAGAATGAGCTGTAATCCTTTGAGGCGGAGTGTTACCCGACTCAACATAGGCATGATGAAATAAAGATTTCAACCAAGATGCCAAAGAAATGGCAGAAGCTGTCTGGCCTTTTCTAGAACCGGAAAAGATGACAAATAGACTAGAAGTCTTTCGGAAAGACTTAGTAGCTTCAACATAATATTACAAAGCTCTAACAGCATCCAAAGAATGCAATGATTTCTCCTTAGAATTCATAGGATCAGGACATAATGAAGGAACCACAATTTCTCTACTAATGTTGTTAGAATTCACAACCTTAGGTAAAAAATTCAAAAGAAGTTCGCAGCACCGCCTTATCCTGATGCAAAATCAGAAAAGGAGACTCACAAAAAAAGAGTAGATAATTCAGAGACTCTTCTGGCAGAAGAGATGGCCAAAAGAAACAAAACTTTCCAAGAAAGTAATATAACGACCAAAGAATGCATGGGTTCAAAAGGAAGAGCTTGAAGAGCCCCCAGAACCAAATTCAAACTCCAAGGAGGAGAAATTGACTTAAAGACAGGTTTTATACGAACCAAAGGTTTTACAAAACAATAAATATCAGGAAGATTAGCAAACCTTCTGTGAAAAAGAACAGAAAGAGCAGAGATTTGTCTTTCAAGGAACTTGCGGACAAACCTTTATCTAAACCATCCTGAAGAAACTGTAAAATTCTCGGTATTCAAAAAGAATGCCAAGAAAAAAGATGAGAAAGACAGTAAGACATATTAATCTTCCAGACTCTATAATATATCTCTCTAGATACAAATTTACGAGCCTGTCACATAGTATCAATCACAGAGTCAGAGAAACCTCTTTGACCAAGAATCAAGCGTTCAAACTCCATACCTTAAAATTAAGGTTTTGAGACAGAAAGACTGGTCTTAACGGAAGAGTCCACAGCTGGCAAGAGGCCATCCGGACAAGATCCGCATACCAAAACCTGTGAGGCCATGCTGGAGCTACCAGCAGGACAAACGAGCATTCCTTTAGAATATTGGAGAATACCCTTGGAAGAAGAACTAGAGGCGGAAAGATATAGGCAGGATGACACTTGTAAGGAAGAAATAATGCATCCACTGCCTCCGCCCAAGGATCCCGGGATCCGGACAGATACCAGGGAAGTTTCTTGTTTAGATGAGAAGCCATCAGATCTATTTCTGGGAGTTCCCACATTTGAACAATCTGAGGAAATACCTCTGGGTGAAGAGACCATTCGCCCAGGTGCAACGTTTGGCGACTGAGATAATCCGCTTTCCAATTGTCCATACCTGGGATATGAACCGCAGAGATTAGACAGGAGCTGGATTCCGCCCAAACCAAAATTCGAGATACTTCTTTCATAACCAGAGGACTGTGAGTCCCTCCTTGATGATTGATGTATGCCACAGTTGTGACATTGTCTATCTGAAAACAAATGAACAACACTCTCTTCAGAAGAGGCCAAGACTGAAAAGCTCTGAAAATTGCACGGAGTTCCAAAATATTGATCAGAAATCTCACCTCCTGAGATTCCCAAACCCCTTGTGCCGTCAGATACCCCCACACAGCTCCCCAACCTGTAAGACTTGCATCTGTTGAGATTATAGTCCAGGTCGGAAGAACAAGAAGCCCCCTGAACTAAACGATGGTGATCTGTCCACCATGTCAGAGAGTGTCGTATAATCGGTTTAAAGATATTAATTGAGATATCTTTGAGTAATCCCTGCACCATTGGTTCAGCATACAGAGCTGAAGAGGTCGCATGTGAAAACGAGCAAAGGAGATCGCATCTGATGCGGCAGTCCTAAGACCTAAAATTTCCATGCATAAGGCTACCAAAGGGAATGATTGTGACTGAAGGTTTTGACAAGCTGATATCAATGTTAAACTTCTCTTGTCTGACAAGGACAGAGTCATAGACACTGAATCTATCTAGAAACCTAAAAAGGTTACCCTTGTCTGAGGAATCAATGAACTGATTGGTAAATTGAACCTCCAACCATGAACTTGAAGAAACAACACAAGTCGATTCGTATGAGATTCTTCGAAAATGAGAAGACTGAGCAAATACCAAGATATCGTCCAAATAAGGAAATACCAAAAAAACCCTGTTCTCTGATTACAGAAAGAAGGGCACCGAGAACCTTTGAAAAAAATTCTTGGAACTGAGGCTAGGCCAAACGGTAGAGCCAAAAAACTGGTAATGCTTGTCTAAAAAGAGAATCTCAGACACTAAAAGTGATCTGGATGAATCGGAATATGCAGATACACATCCTGTAAATCTATTGTAGACATATAATGCCCTTGCTAAACAAAAAGCAGGATAGTCCTACAGTAACCATCTTGAATGTTGGTATCCTTACATAACGATTCAATATTGATAGATCCGGAACTGGTCTGAAGGAATTGACCTTCTTTGGTACAATGAAGAGATAAAATAAAACCCCAGCCCCTGTTCCAGAACTGGAACTGGTATAATTACTCCAACCAACTCTAGATCTGAAACACATTTCAGAAATGCTGAGCCTTTGCTGTGTTAACTGGGACACGGGAAAGAAAAAAATCTCTTAGCAGGAGGCCTTAACTTGAAGCCAATTCTGTACCTTTCTGAAACAATGTTCTGAAACCAGAGATTGAGAACGGAATTGATCCAAATTTCTTGAAGAAAACGTAATCTGCCCCATACCAGCTGAGCTGGAATAAGGGCCGCACCTTCATGGGTACTTAGGAGCTGGCTATAGATTTCTATAAGGCTTGGATATATTCCAAACTGGAAAAAGTTTCCAAACTGATACCGCTCCTGAGGATGAAGGATCAGGCTTTTGTTCCTTGTTGTGAGGAAAGGAACGAAAAAGATTATTAGACCTAAATTTACCTTAGATGTTTTATCCTTTGGTAAAAAAGTTCCCTTCCTTCCAGAAAAAAATTGAGATAATAATTTAATACCCAGGAAAGAAAGGGAAAGCAAAGTTGACTTAGAAGACATATAAGCATTCCAAGTTAATCCATAAAGCTTTTCTAGCTAAAATAGCTAGAGACATATACCTGACATCAACTCTAATGATATCAAAAGATGGTATCACCAGTAAAATTATTAGTATGTTATAGAATAATAATAATGCTATAAAATTATGATCTGTTACTTGTTGCGCTAAAGCTTCTAACCAAAAAGTTGAAGCTGCAGCAACATCCGCTAAAAATATAGCAGGTCTAAGAAGATTACCTGAACATAAGTAAGCTTTTCTTAGAAAGGATTCAATTTTCCTTAAATGAAGTACTATCTGCCGTAGGAATAGTAGTATATTTAGCAGGAGTAGAGACAGCCCCATAACCTTAGGGATTTTGTCCCAAAAAAACTCTAATCTGTCAGATGGCACAGGATATAATTGCTTAAACGTTTAGAAGGAGTGAAATAATAACCAAAATTATTCCATTCCCTGGAAATTACTTCAGAAATAGCATCAGGGAGATTAAACACTTCTGGAATAACTACAGGAGATTTAAAAACCTTATTTAAACGTTTAGATTTAGTATCAAGAGGACCAGAATCCTCTATTTCTAATGCAATTAATACTTCTTTAAATAAAGAACGAATAAATTCCATCTTGAACAAATACAAAGATTTATCAGTATCAGAATGATGATGTTCATTTAAAAATTCATCTGAAAAAAGAGAAGTTTTAAAAGACTTTTATGTAAACTAGAAGGAGAAATAACAGACATAGCCTTCTTAATGGATTTAAAAAATAAAATCTCTTATGTTTATCAGGAACACTCTGAAAATTAGATGTTGACGGAACAGCAACAGGTAATGTAACAGTACTAAAGGAAATTTTATCTGCATTAATAAGTTTGTCATGACATGCAATACAAACAACAGCTGGAGAAACAGATACCAAAAATTATAGCAGATACACTTAGCTTGGTAGCTCCAGCACTAGACAGCGATTTTCCTGTAGTATCTTCTGACTCAGATGCAACGTGAGACATCTTGCAATATGTAAGACAAAAAAACAACATATAAAGCAAAATTGATCAAATTCCTTAAATGACAGTTTCAGGAATGGGAAAAAATGCCAAAGAACAAGCTTCTAGCAACCAGAAGCAATGAAAAATGAGACTAAAATAATGTGGAGACAAAAGCGACGCCCATATTTTTTAGCGCCAAATCAGACGCCCACATTATTTGGCGCCTAAAATGCTTTTGGCGCAAAAAATGACGCCACATCCGGAACGCCGACATCTTTGGCGCAAAATAACGTCAAAAAATGACGCAACTTCCGGCGACACGTATGACGCCGGAAACGGAAAAGAATTTTTGCGCCAAAAAAGTCCGCGCCAAGAATGACGCAATAAAATGAAGCATTTTCAGCCCCCGCGAGCCTAACAGCCCACAGGGAAAAAAAGAGTCAAATTTTTTGAAGGTAAGAAAAAAATGATTAATTCAAATGCATTATCCCAAATATGAAACTGACTGTCTGAAAAATAAGGAAAGTTGAACATTCTGAGTCAAGGCAAATAAATGTTTGAATACATATATTTAGAACTTTATAAACAAAGTGCCCAACCATAGCTTAGAGTGTCACAGAAAATAAGATTTACTTACCCAGGACACTCATCTACATGTTTGTAGAAAGCCAAACCAGTACTGAAACGAGAATCAGCAGAGGTAATGGTATATATAAGAGTATATCGTCGATCTGAAAAGGGAGGTAAGAGATGAATCTCCACGACCGATAACAGAGAACCTATGAAATAGACCCCGTAGAAGGAGATCACTGCATTCAAATAGGCAATACTCTCCTCACATCCCTCTGACATTCACTGCACGCTGAGAGGAAAACCGGGCTCCAACTTGCTGCGGAGCGCATATCAACGTAGAATCTAGCACAAACTTACTTCACCACCTCCATCGGAGGCAAAGTTTGTAAAACTGAATTGTGGGTGTGGTGAGGGGTGTATTTATAGGCATTTTAAGGTTTGGGAAACTTTGCCCCTCCTGGTAGGAATGTATATCCCATACGTCACTAGCTCATGGACTCTTGCTAATTACATGAAAGAAATCTGTTGTCCGAGCAGGGAAGGTACCTGACACTTCCTCAGAAGCCAACTACAAATATATCTGACCACAGCCTTCTTATTGCATGATAACAGGCTAGCGTGCATTCAGCTTGCTTTCTCAGAAGCTAACTCCAAATATATCTGACTGCAGTCTCCTTGTTTAATACAAAAGAAATAAAACATGTTTCTCTACACATAAAATAATACCTGTTTCACTACACATAAAATAAAACCTGTTTCACTACACATAAAATAAAACCTCTTTCTCTACACATAAAATAATACCTGTTTCACTACACATAGAATAATACCTGTTTCACTACACATAAAATAAAACACATTTCACTACACATAAAATAATACCTGTTTCACTACACATAAAATAAAACCTGTTTCACTACACATAAAATAAAACACATTTCACTACACATAAAATAAAACCTGTTTCACTACACATAAAATAAAGACTGTTTCACTACACATAAAATAAAACCTGTTTCACTACACATAAAATAAAACCTGTTTCACTACACATAAAATAAAACGCTTCACTAAACATAAAATAAAACCTGTTTCACTACACATAAAATAAAACGTTTCACTACACATAAAATAAAACGTTTCACTACACATAAAATAAAACCTGGTTCAGTACACATAAAATAAAACGTTTCTCTACACATAAAATAAAACGTTTCACTACACATAAAATAAAACACATTTTACTACACATAAAATAAAACCTGTTTCACTACACATAGAATAAAACCTGTTTCACTACACATAAAATAAAACCTGTTTCACTACACATAAAATAAAACCTGTTTCACTACACATAAAATAAAACGCTTCACTAAACATAAAATAAAACCTGTTTCACTACACATAAAATAAAACATTTCACTACACATAAAATAAAACCTGTTTCGCTACAGATAAAATAAAACATTTCACTACACATAAAATAAAACCTTTTTCACTACACATAAAATAAAAACAGTTTCACTACACATAAAATAAAACATGTTTCACTACACATAAAATAAAACGTTTCACTACACATAGAATAAAACCTGTTTCACTACACATAGAATAAAACATGTTTCACTACACATAAAATAAAACCTGTTTCACTACACATAAAATAAAACCTGTTTCACTACACATAAAATAAAATGCTTCACTAAACATAAAATAAAACGTTTCACTACACATAAAATAAAACGTTTCACTACACATAAAATAAAACCTGTTTCACTACAGATAAAATAAAACATTTCACTACACATAAAATAAAACCTTTTTCACTACACATAAAATAAAACCAGTTTCACTACACATAAAATAAAACCTGTTTCACTACAGATAAAATAAAACCAGTTTCACTACACATAAAATAAAACCTGTTTCACTACACATAAAATAAAACGTTTCACTACACATAGAATAAAACCTGTTTCACTACACATAGAATAAAACCTGTTTCACTACACATAAAATAAAACACGTTTCACTACACATAGAATAAAACACGTTTCACTACACATAGAGGCCCATTTATCAAGCTCCGTATGGACCTTGAGGGCCTGTGTTTCTGGCGAGTCTTCAGACTCACCAGAAACACAAGTTATGTAGCAGCGGTGTAAAGACCACTGTTCCATAATCCTGTCCACCTGCTCTGATGAGGCGGACAGGAATTGCCACAATACAACCCGATCGAGTTGGATCGGGTTGATTGATACCTCCCTGCTGGCGGCCCATCGGCAGTGTGAGCTGCTGGTGCAATGTTGAATACAGAGAGCGTATTGCTCTCTGCATTCAGCGATGTCTGTCGGACCTGATCCGCACTGACGGATAAGGTCCGACAGACATATGATAATTCGGCCTCATAGAAAAAAACCTGTTTCACTACACATAAAATAAAACACGTTTCACTACACATAAAATAAAACCTGTTTCACTACACATAGAATAAAACCTGTTTCACTACACATAGAATAAAACCTGTTTCACTACACATAAAATAAAATGTGTTTCACTACGCATAGAATAAAACACGTTTCACTACACATAGAAAAAAACGTTTCACTATACATAAAATAAAACATGTTTCACTACACATAGGCATCTATTTATCAAGTCGTCAACCGCAAATACGCTGAAATTCCGCAGCTTATTTGTGACGAGCCTGATTCGCCTTAGTTATCAAACCCTACAAACCGGCAAAAGCAGAATTTGGTGACGTAACATACGATCCGCCGGTCTCAGTCCGACACAGATCAATGCTTACGTCACTACAGATGTTCTGAACGCAAGTTCGGCAAAATCTGACTACTTTTGGAAGTTATCAAATATCCACCAGGTACGCTAGCCACTATTCCGGCCCAGCGTACCTGGTTTTCAATCCGCCGCCCTGGAGGCGGCAGATGCCATAGGAATCAATGGGAGTCGGAAAGCAGCAAAAGCTCATGTTCGCTGCTGCCCGATATCCCATTGATTTCTATGGGAATGTTTACACCTAACAACCTAAAATGTACCCCGAGTCTAAACACCCCTAATCTGCCCCCCTACACCGCTGCCACCTACATTATACTTATTAACCACTAAGCCAATCAGAATTAAGGTAGGTAGGAAAAATCCTATTAGTTGATCCAATTGAAGTTCAATCCTATTGGCTGATCCAATCAGCCAACAGGATTGAGCTTGCATTCTATTGGCTGTTCCAATCAGCCAATAGAATGCAAGCTCAATCCTATTGGCTGATTGCATCATCCAATAGGATTTTTCCTACCAAATGTGGTTACTTATTAATTTAAAATATCTTTACTTTCTACTAAATATAATATACTAAATCTCTATGGTGAAACCACTAAAACCAACACAGATAAATTGTGAAATAAACTCTATGAGAGGGTCTCCATTATTTGCCAAACAGTTTATTTAGGAATCAATATATGTTAATAATAAGATAAATATTTACAGGTATATATATATATATAAATCTATTTTACAGCAACACAGTCCACATTTAAGATTCAGGGCAACTTACTACAAAAAATTCCAATGTGTGCAATACTGCTACACAGAATATTATACTTAGAAATACTTAGCCAGATTCTCTGTGTCCAACATCATTCATCTTTTTAGCAGGAGCAGGATAGGAAAAAAGAGACAGAGGTTCTGGTGTTACAGTATTTTATACCCCAATTCAAAAGGGAGTGGCTTATCAAATGCCACTCAAAAAGACCATTGGGAGTGTCTTTAGTTCAGAGAGAAAGGTGTACCTGGGGGAAGGGATTTTAATAACAGCTAGGTGAATATTCCAGTGATAAAATGTCACCACACCTTAATTCTGATTGGCTGATAGAATTCGATCAGCCAATCGGAATTGAAGGGACGCCATCTTGGATGACGTCACTTAAAGGACCCGTCATTGTTGAAGAAGACTCCGCATGAAGAGGATGCTCCGCGTCGGATGTCTTGAAGATGGAGCCGCTCCGTGTCGGATGGATGAAGATAGAAGATGCCGTCTGGATGAAGACTTCTGCCCGTCTGGAGGACCTCTTCTGCTCAGCTTGGATGAAGACTTTTGCCCATCTGGAGGACCACTTCGCTCGGCTTCATTGAGGACTTTGGCCCGGGTTGGGTGAAGACTTCTTAAGGTAGGGGAATCTTCAAGGGGTTAGTGTTGGGTTTTTTTAAGGGTGGATTGGGTGGGTTTTAGAGTAGGGTTGGTTGTGTGGGTGGTGGGTTTTAATGTTGGGGGGGATTGTAATTTTTTTTACAGGTAAAAGAGCTGATTACTTTGGGGCAATGCCCTGCAAAAGACCCTTTTAAGGGCTATTTGTAATTTAGTGTAGGGTAGGGATTTTTTTTTGGGGGGGGGGCTTTTTTATTTTGTTAGGGGGATTAGATTAGGTGTAATTAGTTTAAAAAATCTTGTAATTATTTTATTACTTTATTTAATTATAGTGTAGTGTTAGGTGTAATTGTAACTTAGGTTAGATTTTTTTTTACAGGTATATTTGTATTTATTTTTACTAGGAAGTTATTAAATAGTTAATAACTTTTTAATAACTATTGTTACAATGTACAATGTAATTATTAGTTATATTGTAGCTATCTTAGGGTTTATTTTACAGGTAAGTATATCGTTTTAAATAGGAATATTTATTTATATTTATTTAAATTATATTTAAATTAGGGGGTGTTAGGGTTAGACTTAGGTTTAGGGGTTAATAAATTTAATATAGTGGTGGCGGTGTTGGGGGGGCAGATTAGGGGTTAATAAGTATAATGTAGGTGGTGGCGGTGTAGGGGGGGCAGATTAGGGGTTAATAAATATAATGTAGGTGGCGGTGGGCTCCGGGAGTGGCGGTTTAGGGGTTAAACATTTTATTTAGTTGCGGTGGGCTCCGGGAGCTGCGGTTTAGGGGTTCAACACTTTATTTAGTTGCGGTGGGGTCCGGGAGTGGCGGTTTAGGGGTTAAACACTTTATTTAGTTGCGATGGGCTCCGGGAGCAGCAGTTTAGGGGTTAAACACTTTATTTAGTTGCGGTGGGCTCCAGGAGCGGCGGTTTAGGGGTTAAACACTTTATTTAGTTGCGCCAGGGACCGTGAGCTGCGGTTTAGGGGTTAATACATTTATTAGAGTTGTGGCGGGGTCCGGGAGTGGCGTTATAGGGGGTGAACAGTATAGTATAGTATAGTCTTCGTGTTTAGTGACAGGGTACCAAGAAAGCTGTGAAAAAGCCGAAGAGCAGCGAGATCGATGACTGTTAGTTAACAGTACCTGGTGCGTGGCTTTTTGACAGCTTTTTTGATAATTATGGAGAACGTATTCAGGTCCGCGGCAGCGATGTTAGGCGCTTTGATAAATAGATTCCATAGAATAAAACCTGTTTCACTACACATAAAACCTGTTTCACTACACATAAGATAAAACCTGTTTCACTACACATAAAATAAAACCTGTTTCACTACACATAGAATAAAACCTGTTTCACTACACATAGAATAAAACATGTTTCACTACACATAGAATAAAACCTGTTTCACTACACATAGAATAAAACCTGTTTCACTACACATAGAATAAAATCTGTTTCACTACACATAAAATAAAACATGTTTCACTACACATAAAATAAAACCTGTTTCACCCCCTGCGGCCACCAGCAGGGGGTGTCAATCAACCCGATCGTACTCGCAGGGTTATGGAGCTGCGGTCTGAAGACTCGCCAGAAACACGGCCCTTCAAGCTCCGTACGGAGCTTGATAAATATGGGCCATAGAATAAAACCTGATTCACTACACATAAAATAAAACCTATTTCACTACACATAGAATAAAACCTGTTTCACTACACATAGAATAAAACCTATTTCACTACACATAAAATAAAACATGTTTCACTACACATAAAATAAAACCTATTTCACTACACACAGAATAAAACGTGTTTCACTACACATAGAATAAAACCTGTTTCACTACACATAAAATAAAATGTTCACTACACATAGAGTAAAACCTGTTTCACTACACATAAAATAAAACATGTTTCACTACACATAGAATAAAACATGTTTCACTACACATAAAATAAAACGTTTCACTACACATAAAATAAAACACGTTTCACTACACATAAAATAAAGCCTGTTTCACTACACATAAAATAAAACGTTTCACTACACATAGAAACGTTTAATGAATAGCCAAGTGGTGGGGTGATAAGAAAGGAGTAAAAAGCATCAACAAAGGAATTTGGAAATAATTGTGCTTTATACAAAAAATCATAACCACCATAAAAAGGGTGGGCCTCATGGACTCTTGCCAATATGAAAGAAATGAATTTATCAGGTAAATTCTTACATAAATTATGTTTTCTTTCATGTAATTGGCAAGAGTCCATGAGCTAGTGACGTATGGGATAGCAATACCTAAGATGTGGAACTCCACGCAAGAGTCACTAGAGAGGGAGGGATAAAAATAAAAACAGCCATTTTCCGCTGAAAAATTTAAATCCACAACCCGAAACATAAGCTTATTCTCATAATGAAAAGAAAAACTTAAAACATCAGCAGAAGAATCAAACTGAAACAGCTGCCTGAAGAACTTTTCTACGAAAAACTGCTTCTGAAGAAGCAAATACATCAAAACGGTAGAATTTAGTAAACGTATGCAAAGAAGACCAAGTTGCTGCTTTGCAAATCTGATCAACTGAAGCTTCATTCTTAAAAGCCCATGAAGTGGAGACTGATCTAGTAGAATGAGCTGTAATTCTCTGAGGCGGGGTTTGACCCAACTCCAAATAAGCTTGAAGAATCAAAAGCTTTAACCATGCAGCCAAGGAAAAAGCAGAAGCCTTCTGACCTTTCCTAGGACCAGAATATGTAACAAATAGACTGGAAGTCTTTGTGAAATCATTAGTAGCTTCAATATAATATTTCAAAGCTCTCATTACATCCAAAGAATGTAAGGATTTCTCCAACGAATTCTTAGGATTAGGACACAAGGAAGGGACAACAATTTCTCTATTAATGTTGTTAGAATTCACAACCTTAGGTAAGAATTTAAATGAAGTCCGTAAAACCGCCTTATCCTGATGAAAAATCAGAAAAGGAGATTCACAAGAAAGAGCATATAATTCAGAAACTCTTCTAGCAGAAGAGATGGCCAAAAGGAACAACACTTTCCAAGAAAGTAATTTAATGTCCAAAGAGTTCATAGGCTCAAAAGGAGGAGCCTGTAAAGCCTTCAAAACCAAATTAAGACTCCAAGGAGGAGAGATTGATTTAATGACAGGCTTGATACGAACCAAAGCCTGTACAAAACAATGAATATCAGGAAGTTTAGCAATCTTTCTGTGAAATAAAACAGAAAGAGCAGAGATTTGTCCCTTCAAGGAACTTACAGGAACTGTAAAATTCTAGGAATTCTGAAAGAATGCCAAGAAAATTTCTGAGAAGAACACCATGAAATATAAATTTTCCAAACTCGATAATAAATCTTTCTAGAAACAGATTTACGAGCTTGTAACATAGTATTAATCACTGAGTCAGAGAAACCTCTATGACTAAGCACTAGGCGTTCAATTTCCATACCTTCAAATTTAATGATTTCAGATCCTGATGGAAAAACGGACCTTAAGACAGCAGGTCTGGCCTTAATGGAAGTGGACAAGGTTGGCAACTGGACATCCAAACAAGATCCGCATACCAAAACCTGTGTGGCCATGCTGGAGCCACCAGCAACACAAACGATTGTTCCATGATGATTTTGGAGATCACTCTTGGAAGAAGAACTAGAGGCGGGAAAATATAAGCAGGTTGATAACACCACGGAAGTGTCAATGCATCCACTGCTTCCGCCTGAGGATCCCGGGACCTGGACAGGTACCTGGGAAGTTTCTTGTTTAGATGAGAGGCCATCAGATCTATTTCTGGAAGACCCCACATCTGAACAATTTGAGAAAACACATCTGGATGGAGGGACCACTCCCCCGGATGTAAAGTCTGACGGCTGAGATAATCTGCCTCCCAATTATCTATACCTGGGATATGAACCACAGAAATTAGACAGGAGCTGGATTCTGCCCAAGCAAGTATCCAAGATACTTCTTTCATAGCTTGGGGACTGTGAGTCCCACCCTGATGATTGACATATGCCACAGTTGTGATATTGTCTGTCTGAAAACAAATGAACGGTTCTCTCTTCAACAGAGGCCAAATCTGAGCTCTGAGAATCGCACGGAGTTCCAAAATATTGATTGGTAATCTCGCCTCTTGAGATTTCCAAACCCCTTGTGCTGTCAGAGATCCCCAAACAGCTCCCCAACCTGAAAGACTCGCATCTGTTGTGATCACAGTCCAGGTTGGCTGAACAAAAGAAGCCCCTTGAACTAAACAATGGTGATCTAACCACCAAGTCAGAGAGAGTCGAACATTGGGATTTAAGGATATTAATTGTGATATCTTTGTATAATCCCTGCACCATTGGTTCAGCATACAAAGCTGGAGAGGTCTCATGTGAAAACGAGCAAAGGGGATCGCGTCCGATGCTGCAGTCATAAGGCCTAAAACTTCCATGCACATAGCTACTGAAGGGAATGACTGAGACTGAAGGTTCCGACAGGCTGCGACCAATTTTAAACGACTCTTGCTTGTTAGAGACAGAGTCATGGACACTGAATCTATCTGGAAGCCTAAAAAGGTGACCCTTGTCTGAGGAATCAAGAAAATCTTTGGTAAATTGATCCTCCAACCAGTTGATTCGTGTGAGATTCTGCAGAACGTAAAGACTGAGCTAGTACTAAGATACCAAAATAAGGAAACACCGCAATACCCCTCTCTCTGGTTACAGAGAGTAGGGCACCGAGAACCTTTGAAAAGATTTTTGGAGCTGTCGCTAGGCCAAATGGAAGAGCGACAAATTGGTAATGCTTGTCTAGAAAAGAGAAGCTCAGAAACTGATAATGATCTGGAGGAATCAGAATATGAAGGTATGCATCCTGCAAGTCTATTGTGGACATATAGTGTCCTTGCTGAACAAAAGGCAGAATAGTCCTTATAGTCACCATTTTGAAAGTTGGTACTCTTACATAACGATTCAAAATTTTCAGATCCAGAACTGGTCTGAATGAATTTTCCTTCTTTGGGACAATGAATAGATTTGAATAAAACCCCAGACCCTGTTCCTGAAACGGAACTGGCATGATTACCCCTGAAAACTCCAGGTCTGAAACACACTTCAGGAAAGCCTGAGCTTTTACTGTATTTGCTGGTATGCGTGAGAGAAAAAAATCTTCTCACAGGAGGTCTTACTCTGAATCCTATTTGGTACCCCTGAGAGACAATACTCTGAATCCATTGATTTTGGACAGAATTTATCCAAACATCCTTGAAAAATCTTAATCTGCCCCCTTCCAGCTGAGCTGGAATGAGGGCCGCACCTTCATGCGTATTTTGGGGCTGGCTTTGGTTTCTTAAATGGCTTGGATTTAATCCAATTTTAGGAAGGTTTCCAATTGGAAACAGATTCCTTGGGGAAGGATTAGGTTTTTGTTCCTTATTTTGTCGAAAGGAACGAAAATGGTTAGAAGCTTTAGATTTACCCTTAGGTCTTTTATCCTGAGGCAAAAAAACTCCCTTCCCCCCAGTGACAGTTAAAATAATCGAATCCAACTGAGAACCAAATAACTTATTACCTTGGAAAGAAAGAGATAGCAATCTGGACTTATAAGTCATATCAGCATTTCAAGATTTAAGCCACAAAGCTCTTCTAGCTAACATAGCTAAAGACATAGATCTAACATCAATTTTGATGATATCAAAAATGGCATCACAAATAAAATGATTAGCATGTTGCAGTAAGCGAACAATGCTAGACAAATCAGAATCCAATTCTTGTTGCACTAAATTTTCTAACCAAAAAGTTGCAACATCAGCCAAAGAAATTGCAGGCCTGATAAGATGACCTGAATATAAATAGGCTTTCCTTAGATAAGATTCAAGTTTCCTATCTAAAGGATCTTTAAAAGAAGTACTATCTTCCATAGGAATAGTGGTATGTTTAGCAAGAGTTGAAATAGCCCCATCAACTTTGGGGACCTTTTCCCAAAGCTCTATTGCAACTGCTGGTAATGGATACAATTTTTTAAACCTTGAAGAAGGAATAAAAGAAGTACCAGGCCTATTCCATTCCTTAGAAATCATATCAGAAATAGCATCAGGAACTGGAAAAACCTCTGGAGTAACCACAGGAGGTTTATAAGCAGAATTTAAACATTTACTAGTTTTAATATCAAGAGGACTATTCTCCTTAATATCCAATGTAATCAACACTTCTTTTAACAAAGAACAAATATACTCCATTTTAAATAAATAAGTAGATTTGTCAGTGTCAATATTTGAGGAAGGATCTTCTGAATCAGATAGATCCTATTCAGAGAAAGATAATTCAGTTTGTTGTCGTTCATTTGAAATTTCATCAACCTTATGAAAAGTTTTAAAAGACCTTTTACAATTATTAGAAGGCGGGATGGCAGACAGAGCCTTCTGAATAGAATCAGCAATAAATTATTTTTAATTCACAGGTAACAGCAACAGGAAATGTACTATTACTGATGGACACATTATCTGCATGTAAAAGTTTAATATTACAACTATTACAAACACAACCGGAGATATAATCTCCACAAGTTTACAACAAATGCACTTAGCTTTGGTAGAACTGATATCAGACAGCAGAATTCCAACAGATACTTCTGAGACAGGATCAGATTGAGACATCTTGCAAAATGTAAGAGAAAGAGCAACATATAAAGCTAAATT
The DNA here is from genome assembly GCF_027579735.1 of Bombina bombina. Taxonomy (NCBI): domain Eukaryota; kingdom Metazoa; phylum Chordata; class Amphibia; order Anura; family Bombinatoridae; genus Bombina; species Bombina bombina. The sequence continues at coordinate 150,661,039 of NC_069503.1, forward strand.
ATCAATTTCCTTATATGGCAGTTTCAGAAATGGGAAAAAAGGCAAGAGGTATATAGAAATGGGGATTTAAATAATGAAATTATTTGGCGCTAAGTATGACGCACAATGTAACTGAAAATTTTTTGGCGCTAACAACATCCGGAAATGACACATTCGTGTCACTAACGACGCAACCTTGTGCAAAGAACTCGGCATCAACAACAATGCCGGAAATGACGAAATTTCATCATCGGACGTACCTTCGCATATCAACGTAGAAATCTTAGCACAAACTTACTTCACCACCTCCATAGGAGGCAAAGTTTGTAAAACTGAATTGTGGGTGAGGTGAGGGGTGTATTTATAGGCATTTTGAGGTTTGGGAAACTTTGCCCCTCCTGGTAGGATTGTATATCCCATACCTCACTAGCTCATGGACTCTTGCCAATTACATGAAAGAAAACCTGTTTCACTACACATAAAATAAAACATTTCACTACACATAGAATAAAACCTGTTTCACTACACGTAAAATAAAACATCTTTTCGCTACACAGAAAATAAAACGTTTCACTACACATAGAATAAAACATGTTTCACTACACATAAAATAAAACCTGTTTCACTACACATAAAATAAAATGTTTCAGTACACATAGAATAAAACCTGTTTCACTACACAAAAAATTAAAAAAATATTCACTACACATAAAATAAAACGTTTTACTACACATAAAATAAAAAGTTTCACTACACATAAAATAAAACACGTTTCACTACACATAAAATAAACCTGTTTCACTACACATAAAATAAAACGTTATACTACACATATAATAAAACCTGTTTCACTACACATAAAATAAAACCTGTTTCACTACACATAGAATAAAAAATGTTTCACTACACATAAAATGAAACCTGTTTCACTACACATAAAATAAAATGATTCACTAAGCATAAAATAAAACATGTTTCACTACACATAAAATAAAACGTTTCACTACACATAAAATAAAACATGTTTCACTACACATAGAATAAAACGTTTCACTACACATAGAATAAAACGTTTCACTACACATAAAAAAAAACATGTTTCACTACACATAAAATAAAACCTGTTTCACTACACATAAAATGAAACCTGTTTCACTACACATAGAATAAAACCTGTTTCACTACACATAAAATAAAACACGTTTCACTACACATAAAATAAAACCTGTTTCATTACACATAAAATAAAACCTGTTTCACTACACATAAAATAAAACCTGTTTCACTACACATAAAATAAAACTCGTTTCACTACACATAAAATAAAACATGTTTCACTACACATAGAATAAAACATGTTTCACTAAACATAAAATAAAACACGTTTCACTACACATAAAATAAAACCTGTTTCATTACACATAAAATAAAACCTGTTTCACTACACATAAAATAAAACCTGTTTCACTACACTTAAAATAAAACCTGGTTCAGTACACAGAAAATAAAACATGTTTCACTACACATAAAATAAAAGGTTTCACTACACATAAAATAAAACATGTTTCACTATACATAGAATAAAACGTTTCACTACACATAAAATAAAACATGTTTCACTACACATAGAATAAAACGTTTCACTACACATAGAATAAAACGTTTCACCACACATAGAATAAAACCAGTTTCACTACACATGAAATAAAACCTGTTTTACTACACATAGAATAAAACCAGTTTCTCTACACATAAAATAAAACCTGTTTTACTACACATAAAATAAAACGTTTCACTACACATAAAATAAAACCTGTTTCACTACACATAAAATAAAACCTGTTTCACTACACATAGAATAAAACGTTTCACTACACATAGAATAAAACCAGTTTCACTACACATAAAATAAAACCTGTTTCACTACACATGAAATAAAACCTGTTTTACTACACATAGAATAAAACCTGTTTCCCTACACTTAAAATAAAACATGTTTCACTACACATAAAATAAAACCTTTTTCACTACACATAGAATAAAAGGTTTCCCTACACATAAAATAAAACCTGTTTCACTACACATGAAATAAAACCTGCTTCACTACACATAAAATAAAACCTGTTTCACTATACATAGGCCCCTATTTATCAAAGGTCTTGCGGATCAGGTCCGCAAGACCTCGCTAAATGCGGAGAGCAATACGCTCTCTGGATTTAACATTGCACCAGCAGCTCACAAGAGCTGCTGGTGCAACGCCACCCCCTGCAGACTCGAGGCCAATGGGCCACCAGCAGGGAGGTGTCAATCAACCTGATCGTACTCGATCGGGTTGAATTGGGGCGATTCCTGTCCGCCTGCTCAGAGCAGATGGACAGGGTTATGGAGCAGCGGTCTTTAGACCGCTGCTTCATAACTGCTGTTTCTGGCAAGCCTGAAGACTCGCCAGAAACACGGGGCATCAAGCTCCATTCGGAGCTTGAAAGATAGGCCTCATTGAATAAAACCTGTTTCACTACAAATAAAATAAAACGTTTCACTACTCATAAAATAAAAACTGTTTCACTACACATAGAATACAACGTTTCACTACACATAGAATAAAACCAGTTTCACTACACATAAAATAAAATGTTTCACTGCACATAAAATAAAACCTGTTTCACTACACATAGAATAAAACTAGTTTCACTACACATAAAATAAACCTGTTTCACTGCACATAAAATAAAACGTTATACTACACATATAATAAAACCTGTTTCACTACACATAAAATAAAACCTGTTTCACTACACATAGAATAAAACATGTTTCACTACACATAAAATGAAACCTGTTTCACTACACATAAAATAAAACATTTCACTACACATAAAATAAAACATGTTTCACTACACATAGAATAAATCGTTTCACTACACATAAAATAAAACATGTTTCACTACACATAGAATAAAACGTTTCACTACACATAAAATAAAACATGTTTCACTACACATAGAATAAAACGTTTCACTAAACATAAAAAAAACCCTGTTTCACTACACATAGAATAAAACCTGTTTCACTACACATAATAGATAGATAGGCCCCATTGAATAAAACCTGTTTCACTACAAATAAAATAAAACGTTTCACTACTCATAAAATAAAACCTGTTTCACTACACATAAAATAAAACCTGTTTCACTACACATAAAATAAAACCTGTTTCACTACACATAGAATAAAACGTTTCACTACACATAGAATAAAACCAGTTTCACTATACATGAAATAAAACCTGTTTCACTACACATGAAATAAAACCTGTTTTACTACACATAGAATAAAACCTGTTTCACTACACTTAAAATAAAACACGTTTCTCTACACATAAAATAAAACCTGTTTCACTACACTTAAAATAAAACACGTTTCACTACACATAAAATAAAACCTGTTTCACTACACATAAAATAAAACGTTTCACTACACATAAAATAAAACCTGTTTCACTACACATAAAATAAAACATGTTTCACTACACATAAAATAAAACATGTTTCACTACACATAAAATAAAACATGTTTCACTACACATAGAATAAAATGTTTCACTACACATAAAACAAACCTGTTTCACTACACATAAAATAAAACCTGTTTCACTACTCATAAAATAAAACCTGTTTCACTACACCTAGGGCGCGATCCGATATAGATAGCAGTTTGCGGCGCAAGCGAGGAGACCGGCGTCGCCCGCAGTTTCAGCTCGCAACTCGAGCCATCCCATATAAGTCGCCGTCAGATGCTAACGTGCCGTAAGTCTGACAAACCAGCGATGTCCAGAAATCTGCGCAAGTACAAATTTCTGGCGTCGCCAGTGACTTGCGGCACATTAGAAACTGCCGGCGCCTCTAAAACCTGACTAAAGTCTAAAACACCCGCACTGTCTAACACGCCTCCCTAACATAGCCCGCACTGTCTAACACGCCTCCCTAACATAGCCCGACACGTCTAACCCTCTATCCGCTATCCCCCCTCACTATCCTAACAATAAAAAAGCTATTAACCCCTAAACCGCCGCTCCCGTACCCCGCCGCAACCTAATAAAGTTATTAACCCCTAAACCGCCGCTCCCGTACCCCGCCGCCAGCTATATTATATCTATAACCCCCTAAAGTGAGCCCCTAACACCGCCGCCACCTATATAAAAATTATTAACCCCTAATGTAAGCCCCTATACCGCCGCCAGCTATATTAATATTATTAACCCCTAATCTAATCCCCCTATACCGCCGCCAGCTATATTAATATTATTAACCCCTAATGTAAGCCCCTTACACCGCCGCCATCTCTATTAAAATGATTAACCCCTAATTTAATCTACCTACCCCGCCGCCAGCTATATTATCTATATTAACCCTAAGTATATTATAGTTAATATAGTTATTACATTATATATATTAACTATATTAACCCTAATTATATTAGGGTTAATATAGTTACTATAGTATTTATATTAACTATATTAACTCTATCTAACCCTAACTAAATTTATATTAAATTAATCTAATTCATTTATAAACTAAAATATTCCTATTTAAATCTAAATACTTACCTATAAAATAAACCCTAAGATAGCTACAATATAATTAATAATTACATTGTAGCTATGTTAGGGTTAATATTTATTTTACAGGTAAATTGTTAATTATTTTAACTAGGTATAATAGATATTAAATAGTTATTAACTATTTAATATCTACCTAGTTAAAATAATTACCCAATTACCTGTAAAATAAATCCTAAACTAAGTTACAAATACACCTACACTATCAATAAATTTAATAAACTACAAACATCTATCTAAAAATACAATTAAATTAACTAAACTAAATTACAAAAAAAAACAAACACTAAATTACAAAAAATAAAAAAAAGATTACAAGATATTTAAGCTAATTACACCTATTCTAAGCCCCCTAAGAAAATAATAAACCCCCAAAATAAAAAAAATTCCCTGCCCTATTCTAAATTCATCAAATTTCAAAGCTCTTTACCTTACCAGCCCTTAAAAGGGCCTTTTGTGGGGCATGCCCCAAAGAATTCAGCTCTTTTGCATACAACAAATACAATCCCCCCCCCCCATTACAACCCACCACCCACATACCCCTATTCTAAAACCACCCAAACCCCCCTTAAAAAAGCCTAACACTACCCCCCTGAAGATCTCCCTACCTTGTCTTCACCACACCGGGCCGAACTCCTGATCCGATCCGGGCGATGTCTTCCTCCAAGCGGCAAAGAAGAATTCTTCCTCCGGCGATGTCTTCCTCCAAGCGGCAAAGAAGAATTCTTCCTCCGGGGACGTCTTCCTCCAAGCGGCAGCAAAGTCTTCATTCTTCCGGCGGCATCTTCAATCTTCTTTCTTCGCTCCGCCGCCGCGGAGCATCCATCCAGGCCGACGACTGAACTTGGAATGAGGTACCTTTAAATGACGTCATCCAAGATGGCGTCCGCCGAATTCCGATTGGCTGATAGGATTCTATCAGCCAATCGGAATTAAGTTAAAAAAATCTGATTGGCTGATTGAATCAGCCAATCAGATTCAAGTTCAATCCAATTGGCTGATCCAATCAGCCAATCAGATTGAGCTCGCATTCTATTGGCTGTTCCGATCAGCCAATAGAATGCGAGCTCAATCTGATTGGCTGTTCGGATCAGCCAATCGGATTGAACTTGAATCTGATTGGCTGATTCAATCAGCCAATCAGATTTTTTTAACTTAATTCCGATTGGCTGATAGAATCCTATCAGCCAATCGGAATTCGGCGGACGCCATCTTGGATGACGTCATTTAAAGGTACCTCATTCCAAGTTCAGTCGTCGGCCTGGATGGATGCTCCGCGGCGGCGGAGCGAAGAAAGAAGATTGAAGATGCCGCCGGAAGAATGAAGACTTTGCGCCGCTTGGAGGAAGACGTCGCCGGAGGAAGAATTCTTCTTTGCCGCTTGGAGGAAGACATCGCCGGAGGAAGAATTCTTCTTTGCCGCTTGGAGGAAGACATCGCCCGGATCGGATCAGGAGTTCGGCCCGGTGTGGTGAAGACAAGGTAGGGAGATCTTCAGGGGGGTAGTGTTAGGCTTTTTTAAGGGGGGTTTGGGTGGTTTTAGAATAGGGGTATGTGGGTGGTGGGTTGTAATGGGGGGGGGGGGATTGTATTTGTTGTATGCAAAAGAGCTGAATTCTTTGGGGCATGCCCCACAAAAGGCCCTTTTAAGGGCTGGTAAGGTAAAGAGCTTTGAAATTTGTTGAATTTAGAATAGGGCAGGGAATTTTTTTTATTTTGGGGGTTTATTATTTTATTAGGGGGCTTAGAATAGGTGTAATTAGCTTAAATATCTTGTAATCTTTTTTTTATTTTTTGTAATTTAGTGTTTGTTTTTTTTTGTAATTTAGTTTAGTTAATTTAATTGTATTTTTAGATAGATGTTTGTAGTTTATTAAATTTATTGATAGTGTAGGTGTATTTGTAACTTAGTTTAGGATTTATTTTACAGGTAATTGGGTAATTATTTTAACTAGGTAGATATTAAATAGTTAATAACTATTTAATATCTATTATACCTAGTTAAAATAATTAACAATTTACCTGTAAAATAAATATTAACCCTAACATAGCTACAATGTAATTATTAATTATATTGTAGCTATCTTAGGGTTTATTTTATAGGTAAGTATTTAGATTTAAATAGGAATATTTTAGTTTATAAATGAATTAGATTAATTTAATATAAATTTAGTTAGGGTTAGATAGAGTTAATATAGTTAATATAAATACTATAGTAACTATATTAACCCTAATATAATTAGGGTTAATATAGTTAATATATATAATGTAATAACTATATTAACTATAATATACTTAGGGTTAATATAGATAATATAGCTGGCGGCGGGGTAGGTAGATTAAATTAGGGGTTAATCATTTTAATAGAGATGGCGGCGGTGTAAGGGGCTTACATTAGGGGTTAATAATATTAATATAGCTGGCGGCGGTATAGGGGGATTAGATTAGGGGTTAATAATTTTTATATAGGTGGCGGCGGTGTAAGGGGTCAGATTAGGGGATAGATAAGGTAGATGGCGGCGGTTTTAGAGGCTCACAGTAGGGGGTTAGTTTATGTAGATGGCGGCGGGGTCCGGGAGCGGCGGTTTAGGGGGTAATAACTTTATTAGGGATTTCGGGGGGGGGGGGGGATCGCGGTTGACAGAGAGATAGACATTGCGCATGCGTTAGGTGTTAGGTTTATTTTAGCAGATCACGGTTGACAGGGAGATAGACATTGCGCATGCGTTAGGTGACCATGTTAGGTTTATTTTCTAGTTAGTTTAGGGAGTTACGGGGCTCCAATAGTCAGCGTAAGGCTTCTTACGGCTGCTTTTTGTGGCGAGGTGAAAATGGAGTAAGTTTTCTCCATTTTCGCCACGTAAGTCCTTACGCTGCATATTGGATACCAAACTGCGCGGGTTTGGTATACCTGCCTATGGCCCAAAAAACTGCGGGCGACGGCAGAAATATACGGGCGTAACTTCTAGGTTACGCCGTATATGTGATACCAAACCCGCGCAAATATTGGCATCGCCGGCTTTTGCGGGCGACGATTTATATCGGATCGACCCCCTAGAATAAAACCTGTTTCACTACACATAGAATAAAACTTGTTTCACTACACATAGAATAAAACCTGTTTCACTACACATAAAATAAAACCTGTTTCACAACACATAAAATAAAACCTGTTTCATTACACATAAAATAAAAGCTGTTTCACTACACATAAAATAAAACCTGTTTCACTACTCATAAAATAAAACATGTTCACTACACATAGAATAAAACCTGTTTCACTACACATGGAATAAAACTTGTTTCACTACACATAGAATAAAACCTGTTTCACTACACATAAAATAAAACCTGTTTCACAACACATAAAATAAAACCTGTTTCACTACACATAGAATAAAACATGTTTCACTACACATAAAATGAAACCTGTTTCACTACACATAAAATAAAACATGTTTCACTACACATAAAATAAAACATGTTTCACTACACATAGAATAAATCGTTTCACTACACATAAAATAAAACATGTTTCACTACACATAGAATAAAACGTTTCACTACACATAAAGTAAAACATGTTTCACTACACATAGAATAAAACGTTTCACTAAACATAAAAAAACCTGTTTCACTACACATAGAATAAAACCTGTTTCACTACACATAATAGATAGATAGGCCCCATTGAATAAAACCTGTTTCACTACAAATAAAATAAAACGTTTCACTACTCATAAAATAAAACCTGTTTCACTACACATAAAATAAAACCTGTTTCACTACACATAAAATAAAACCTGTTTCACTACACATAGAATAAAACGTTTCACTACACATAGGATAAAACCAGTTTCACTATACATGAAATAAAACCTGTTTCACTACACATGAAATAAAACCTGTTTTACTACACATAGAATAAAACCTGTTTCACTACACTTAAAATAAAACACGTTTCTCTACACATAAAATAAAACCTGTTTCACTACACTTTAAATAAAACACGTTTCACTACACATAAAATAAAACCTGTTTCACTACACATAAAATAAAACATGTTTCACTACACATAAAATAAAACATGTTTCACTACACATAGAATAAAACGTTTCACTACACATAAAACAAACCTGTTTCACTACACATAAAATAAAACCTGTTTCACTACTCATAAAATAAAACATGTTCACTACACATAGAATAAAACCTGTTTCACTACACATAGAATAAAACTTGTTTCACTACACATAGAATAAAACCTGTTTCACTACACATAAAATAAAACCTGTTTCACAACACATAAAATAAAACCTGTTTCATTACACATAAAATAAAACCTGTTTCACTACACATAAAATAAAACCTGTTTCACTACTCATAAAATAAAACATGTTCACTACACATAGAATAAAACCTGTTTCACTACACATAGAATAAAACTTGTTTCACTACACATAGAATAAAACCTGTTTCACTACACATAAAATAAAACCTGTTTCACAACACATAAAATAAAACCTGTTTCACTACACATAGAATAAAACATGTTTCACTACACATAAAATGAAACATGTTTCACTACACATAAAATAAAACATTTCACTACAGATAAAATAAAACATGTTTCACTACACATAGAATAAATTGTTTCACTACACATAAAATAAAACATGTTTCACTATACATAGAATAAAACCTGTTTCACTACACATAATAGATAGATAGGCCCCATTGAATAAAACCTGTTTCACTACAAATAAAATAAAACATGTTTCACTACTCATAAAATAAAAACTGTTTCACTACATATAAAATAAAACATTTCACTACACATAGAATAAAACATGTTTCACTACACATAAAATAAAATGTTTCACTACACATAAAATAAAATGTTTCACTACACAGAAAATAAAACCAATTTCACTACACATAAAATAAAACCTGTTTCACTGCACATGAAATAAAACCTGTTTTACTACACATAGAATAAAACCTGTTTCACTACACATAAAATAAAACCTGTTTCACTACACATAAAATAAAACCTGTTTCACTACACATAAAATAAAACCTGTTTCACTACAGATAAAATAAAACCAATTTCACTACACATAAAATAAAACCTGTTTCACTGCACATGAAATAAAACCTGTTTCACTACACATAAAATAAAACCTGTTTTACTACACATAGAATAAAACCTGTTTCACTACACTTAAAATAAAACACGTTTCACTACACATAAAATAAAACCTGTTTCACTACACATAAAATAAAACGTTTCACTACACATAAAATAAAACCTGTTTCACTACACATAAAATAAAACATGTTTCACTACACAGAGAATAAAACCTGTTTCACTACACTAAGGCCTCTATTTAACAAAGTCTGGCGGACCTGATCCGACAGTGCGGATCAGGTCCGCCAGACCTCGCTGAATGCAGAGAGCAATACGCTCTCCGTATTCAGCATTGCACCAGCAGCTCACAAGAGCTGCTGGTGCAACACCGCCCCCTGCAGACTCGCGGCCAATGGGCCGCCAGCAGGGGGTGTCGATCAATCCGATCGTACTCGATCGGGTTGAATTGTTGCGATTCCTGTCCCATACCTCCCAACATTTCAAAATTCAAAAGAGGGACACCAACCCCCCACCCCCCCCCCCCCCCCCGTGGCAAAAATGTGAAATGTGGTGGGCGGGGCTTAAAAAATCATAAGATTAAAGTAATATAGATAAAATTCTAAAAAAAGTCATATTTTAATACACTTAGGCAGCAAATCAAGCACAAGCTCAAACCACTGGTATGGCTATGTGAGCTATGTATTTAATTAGCCTTTGCAAAGACATTGCTAAATGTTTTTATCTTAATTGGGCATTTAATAATAAATTCTTTAAAACTGCTCTCTGCATTCCCCATTAATACTGTATTCTAGATTCTGGCCTTTAAAGTCAGCAAAAATGCACAGTAGCACACTATATAGCATACACTTACACATGCAGATACATACACACACACACACACACACTACATAGCATACACTTATACATGCAGATAAACAAACACTACATAGCATACACTTATACAGGCAGATACACAGACACTACATAGTATACACTTATACATGCAGATACACACATTACATAGCATACACATATAAATGCAGATACACACTTATACATGCAGATATACATACACACACTACATAGCTTACACTTATACATGCAGATACACACACACATTACATAGCATACACTTATACATGCAGATACACACTTATACATGCAGATACACATACACACACTACATAGCTTACATTTATACATGCAGACACACACACACTACATAGCATAAACTTATACATACAGATACACACACACAGTTATGGATACAGATAGACACACACATTACATCATATATAGGTATCTGTAGTTCATTGTATGGGGTCATGGGGTTGGCAAGCACATTAGCTGGCAGTCTGCAGCTGCCACTGTTCGTTACCCTGGTATTAGCACTGCTCATTGTATAAAACTGAAGTCATGCTAGTATTATTATCACCAGGAGTTAGACATCATCACTACCAGAGGTAGGTTAGAGAGGTCATTATTACCCATGGTCAGAGGGTATACAGCCTTCTTACTCCTGCTTAACCCACACACCATTCCTTTTCCACAGGGAATCTAACAGGTATTTAACCCTGTGAGAGCAAAGCCAGCTGCTTCTGAGTAAGGGCCTAATAGAATGAAAAAAAAAAAAAGTTTTTTTTTAAATGCATGGGGCAAATCGGGACAGATGGCTAGCAACCCGGGACAGGGGGACAGACCCCTAAAATCGGGACTGTCCCGCAAAAATCGGGACAGTTGGGGGGTATGCTGTCCGCCTGCTCAGAGCAGGCGGACAGGATTATGGAGCAGCGGTCTTTAGACTGCTGCTTCATAACTTGTGTTTCTGGCGAGTCTGAAGACTCGCCAGAAACACGGGCCGTCGAGCTCCTTTCGGAGCTTGATAGATAGGCCCCATAGAATAAAACCTGTTTCACTACACATAAAATAAAACCTGTTTCACTACACATAAAATAAAACCTGTTTCACTACAGATAAAATAAAACATTTCACTACACATAAAATAAAACCTGTTTCACTACAGATAAAATAAAACATTTCACTACACATAAAATAAAACCTGTTTCACTACAGATAAAATAAAACATTTCACTACACATAAAATAAAACCTGTTTCACTACACATAAAATAAAACCTGTTTCACTACACATAAAATAAAACCTGTTTCACTACACATAAAATAAAACCTGTTTCACTACACATAGAATAAAACCTGTTTTAAACAGTCCTGCTATGTAATGAAAAATGTCTGTAAATAAACATATACACATATGAATACATAAATACATATGTACACATATATAAACATATACAGTCATGGACAAAAATATTGGCACCCCTGCATTTCTATCAGATAATGTACATTTTTGCCAAGAAAACTGTTGCAATTGCAAATGTTTAGGCATTCTCATCTTTATTTCTTTTGTTTGTATTGGTATGAACACAATAAAAGTGGAGAAAAAAAAGCCAAATTTGACACATTCCACTATAAACTCCAAAAATGAACTGGACAAAATTATTGACACTTTCTCAAAATTTTAAGAAATAATTGCATTCCAAGTTTGTGATGCTCCTGTAATTTGTAATTAAACTCACCTGTATCAATTAACAGGTGCTGACAATATAGAAATCACACCGGCAACCAGTTAAAATGGTGAAAATTTGACTCAACCTTTCTGTTGTGTGTCTCTGTGTCCAACACTGAGCATGGAGAAGAGAAAGAGCAGCAAATAATTGACTGAGGATTTGAGAACAAAAATTGGGGAAAAGCATGGACAATTTTAAGATTACAAGTCCATCTCTAGAGATCTTAATGTTCCTGTGTCCACTGTGCGCAACATTGTCAAGAAGTTTACAGCCCATGGCACTGTAGCTAATCTCCCTGGACGTGGACGAAAGAGAAAAATTGATCAAAGATTGCAACCAAGGATTGTTCGAATGGTGGATAAAGAACCTTGATCAACTTCCAAACAAATTCAAGCCGACCTTCAAGCACAGGGTACAAATGTGTCAGCTCACACTATACGTCGCCATCTTAATAAAATGGGACACTCTCGTAGTAGACCCAGGAGGAACCCACTGCTGACACAGAAACATAAAAAAGCCAGATTTTAGTTTGCCAAAAACATACCAGAGGAAGCCAAAATCATTTTGGAAGAACGTGCTGTGGACAGACAAAAGAAAATTACGTCTTTTTGGTAAAGCCCATCATTCTACTGTTTTCAGAAAAAGAAATGAGGCTTTTAAAGAAAAGAATACAGTTCCTACAAGTCAAACATGGTGGAGGTTCACTGATGTTTTTGGTTGCTTTGCTGCTTCAGGCACTGGATGTCTTGACTGTGTACATGGCATTATGAAATCCGAAGACTACCAAAGAATTCTGTGGTGCAATGTAGGGCCCAGTTTCAGAAAGTTGGGTCTCCGTCAGAGGTCATGGGTCTTACAGCAGGACAATGACCCAAAGCACATGTCAAAAAACACCCAGAAATGGTTTAAGACAAAGCAGTGGAGAGTACTGAACTGGACAGCAATGAGTCCAGATCTCAATCCAATAGAGCACCTGTGGAGAGATTTCAAAACAGCAGTTGGGAAAAGGAACTGTTCCAATCTGAGAGACCTGGAGCAGTTGGCAAAAGAAGAGCTTTCCAAAATTCCAGTAGAGAGGTGTAAGAAACTCATTGATGGTTACAGGAAGCGATTGATTTCAGTTATTTTTTCAAAGGGGTGTGCTAAAAAATATTAAATTGAGGGTGCCAATGATTTTTGGAGTTTTGTGTGTCAGATTTGGCTTTTTTTTCTCCACTTTTTTGTGTCATACCAATACAAACAAAATAAATAAACATAAGAATGCCTAAACATTTGTAATTGCATCAATTATATATATATATATATATATATATATACACACACATATACATCTTTAGAGATGTATACAGTCATGTGAAAAATAAAATATACCCTCTTTGAATTCTATAGTTTTACATACCAGGACATACTGTAATAACAATCATCTGGTCCTTAGCTGGTCTTAAAATTAGGTAAATACAACCTCAGCACATATTACACCGTGTCATGATTTATTTAACAAAAATAATGCCAAAATTGAGAAGCCATGTGTGAAAAACTAAGTACACCGTATGGTTCAATAGCTTGTAGAACAACCTTTCTGTTTTCTGTATGACTTTATCAGTCTCTCACATTGTTGTGGAGGAATTTTGTCCTGTGTTGCTTCAGTTCATTGAGGTTTGCCGGCATTCATTTATGCACAGCTCTTTTAAAGTCCCACCACAGCATTTCAATCAAGATGAGGTCCGAACTTTGACTGGGCCATTGCAACATCTTGATTATTTTCTTTTTCAACCATTTTGTTGTAGATTTGCTGGTGTGTTTGGTATCATTGTCCTGCTGCATGACCCAATTTCGGCCAAGCTTTAGCTGTTGGGCAGATGGTCTCAAATTTGACTCTAGATTACTTTGGTATACAGTACAGAGTAGTTCATGGTCGACTTAGTGACTGCAAGGTGCCTAGTTCCTGTGGCTGTAAAACAAGCCCAAATCATCATCCCCCCACCACCGTGCTTGACAGTTGGTATGAGGTGTTTGTGCTGATATGCTGTGTTTGGTATTCGCCAAATGTGGCGCTGTGCATTATGGCCAAACATCTCCACTTTGGTCTCTTCTGTCCAAAGGACATTGTTCCAGAAGTCTTGTGGTTTGTTCAGATGCAACTTTGCAAACCTAAGCCGTGCTGCCACGTTCTTTTTAGAGAGAAGAGGATTTCTCCTGGCAACCCTTCCATACAAAGCTAACTGAGGCCTGTAGATTCTGAGATGTAACTCTTGGTTTTTTTGCAATTTCATTGAGTACTGCACGGTCAGGCCTTGGGGTGAATTTGATGGACTTCTTCATTTTGGATTTATTTTTGTTAAATAAATAATGACACAATGTAATATGTCATGTGTTGTTGTTCATCTGAAGTTGTATTTACCTAATTTTAAGACCTTCTAAGGACCAGATGATTGTTATTATGTCCTGATATGTAAAACCATAGAATTCAAAGAGGGTGTACTTTCTTTTTCACATGACTGTATGTATGTATCTCTATGTTAAAGCCCTTTGCAGACTTTTTTTCCCCTAACACCTGAGACCTCGTGTCTCTGAGCCCTTATAACATTTATGCGCAATATTTTTTCATAATTTTTATTAGCTAGCGTCATTATGAGTGTAACAGTACTTTTCAATGTATTTTTGATGCGGTTTGTGACACTTTTCTTTTTGCATTACAGTTAACCAGAGCTTTGAGGTTGCAGTTATCATTCAAGAGTAAATCGCGATTACGCTCACATATTCACATTTACTGTGAACTTGTAATACGAGTGCTCCTTCAGACGCGTGAAAACAGCAGCGATAAACCTGATATCGCTCACAAGAAAACAGTTAGTGCCCTACTCATTAACTGGTGCCTAGAAGACTGCTTCCCGGTCACAGAACAGTTCCTGCTTGTTGCCAGCGGACTTCTAAACCATGAGCTTTATCTTAATTTCACGACCAAGCTGTAGAAACCCAGATTTGTGCGCCTCCATTACAGATAACAGAAATATGAGTGACTCGCACAAGCATACAGTATTTGCGTACTACACAGCTTATATGACTATATGACATTATTTTTGGAGGGCAGTGGAATTGATATTTACAAGCAAAACATTTTTATAAAAATATCAAAACAAAATGAAAGGGCCATTCAATTTCAAATGTAATTATTATGTTTCATTATTGAAAATTATTGCAATGTGCATTCATCATTTATTTCCCTTTAAAATAAATCAGAAAATTGTGCTTGTTCCACTTTTTCACAGGGAGTCATGGGTTAATACTGTGATCTACTTTTCTGTGATGTAGTTCCACTGAGTTTCTATAAAGTAATGAGTTTAGCCATATTTGAACTTAAAGGGACAATAAACCCATTTTTTTTCCTTTCATGATTCAGATAGAACATGCCATTTTAAGCAACTTTCTAATTTACTCCTATTATCAATTTTTCTTCGTTCTCTTGCTATCTTTATTTAAAAAGCAGGAATGTGAGGCATAGGAGCTGGTTCATTTTTGGTTGAGAACCTGGGTTATGCGTGCTTATTGGTGGGTAAATGTAAGCCTCCAATAAGCAAGCGCTATCTATGGTGCTGAACCTAAAATGACCTGGCTGCTAAGATTTACATTCCTGCTTTTAAAATAAAGATAGCAAGAGAACGAAGAAAACTTGATAATAGGAGTAAATTAGAAAGTTGATTAAAATTTCCTGCTCTATCTGAATCATGAAAGAAAAAATTTGGGTTCAGTGTCCCTTTAAAGAGACAGTAAAGTCAAAATGAAACTTTCATGATACAGATAGAACATTACATTTTTAACAACTTTTCAATTTACTTCTATTATGTAATTTGCTTTGTTTTTTGGTATCAATTGTTGAAAAGCATAAATAGATGCTGATTGGTAGCTGCACATTAATGCCTCTTATTAGTGGCTCACCTAATGTGTTCAGCTAGCTCCCAGTAGTGTTTTTCTGCTCCATCAACAAATGATGACAAGAGAATGATGCAAATTTAATAATATAAGTAAATTAGAATGGTGTTTAAAATTGCTCTGTCTGAATCATGAAAGAAAAAATGTGGGGCTCATGTTCCTTTAAGTTTCCTCCTTATCTACCTTTTCTGTAGAGAGAAATTAGGGACAGATACAAAACAGGCAATAAAAGAGAACGTCCAAACAAGGCTGTGTGGAACATAGGATCATCTAAAAAAGATTCCACACAGCCTTTTTGCACAAACAGAGCTAAATAGAAAACTTGTTCAAACATAACGGCGCTCAGTACTTTATAGAAACTCAAGTACTTTATCAAACTAAACCTTAACACTTATATTTTCAATATTTAAACAACTAATATAATTGTAAAAAATACAGCTACATATTATTCTAAGGATAATCTTCGCTCTGAATACATCACTATGCCTGGCATGTATTTACTTTTTAACATCCCTTAAAGCGATACTTTTTGAGTCACCAGCTCCTAATGAGCATGTGTAAAAATTCACAGAATATACGTATGTTCAATTGTGATTGGCTGATGGCTGTCACATGATACAGGGAGAGTGGAAACATACATTTGTTGATTATGCAAATCTACTGTATTTACTGGTCCTTTAAGATAGCATTCTTTGCAAAACAGTGGACATACTAGGGGCGCGATCCGATATACGGCGTAGGTTTCGGCTCAATCGTGGGAACCTGCGCCGCCCGTAATTTCACCTCGCACATCGGGGTATTACATATACCCAGCCGGCAGTTCCTAAAGTGCCATAAGTCTGATAAACTAGCGATGTCCAGAAATGAGCGTAACTACAAGTTTCTGGAGTTGCTAGTGACTTAAGACACTTTAGAAACTGCAGGCGTCTAAGAAAAGTAAAGGAAATATCAAATCTCCCGTAACAGTCTAACCTGCCTCCCAAAAATAGCCCGACACGTAAAACCCCTATATCCGCAATCCCCCCTCTCACTCCTAATAATAAATGTATTAACCCCTAGACCGACAACCCCCCACAACGCAATAAGCCTAATTATTAACCCCTAAACTGCCATAGCCCACAACGCAATTAACCTATTTAAGTATTAACCCCTAAACCGCCATAGCCCACAACGCAATTAACCAATTTAAGTATTAACCCCTAAACTGCCATAGCCCACATAGGCTATTAAATGTATTAACCCCTAATCTGCTGCTGCCAACGTCGCCACCACTATAATAAAGTTATTAACCCCTAAACCTTAGTCTAACCCTAACACCCCCCTAACTTAAATATTATTTAAATAAATCTAAATAATATTATTATTATTAACTAAATTATTCCTATTTAAAACTAAATACTTACCTATAAAATAAACCCTAAGATAGCTACAAAATAATTAATAATTACATTGTAGCTATTTTAGGATTTATTTTTATTTAACAGGCAACTTTGTATTTATTTTAACTAGGTACAATAGCTATTAAATAGTTAATAGCTATTTAATAGCTACCTAGTTAAAATAAGTACAAATGTACCTGTAAAATTAATCCTAACCTAAGTTACAAATACACCTAACACTAAACTATCATTAAATTAATTAAATTAATTAACTACAATTAGCTAAAATTAAATACAATTAAATAAAATAAACTATAGTACAAAAAAAACAAACACTAAATTACAGAAAATAAAAAAAAATACAAGAAGTTTAAACTAATTACACCTAATCTAAGTCCCCTAATAAAATAAAAAAGCCCCCCAAAATAATAAAATTCCCTACCCTATACTAAATTACAAATAGCCCTTAAAAGGGCTTTTTGCGGGGCATTGCCCTAAAGTAATCGGCTCTTTTACCTGTAAAAAAAGAAATACATCCCCCCCAACATTAAAACCCACCACCCACACCCAACCTTACTCTAAAACCCACCCAATCCCCCCTTAAAAAAACCTAACACTACCCCATTGAAGATCACCCTACCTTGAGCCGTCTTCACCCAGCCGGGCAGAAGTCTTCATCCGATCCGAGCACAAGTGGTCCTCCAGCCGGGCAGAAGTCTTCATCCGATCCGACAGAAGAGGTCCTCCATCCATGCAGAAGTCTTCATCCAAGCGGCATCTTCTATCTTCTTCTATCCGGAGCGGAGCGGGTCCATCTTGAAGACATCCGACGTGGAGCATCCTTCCTGGCCGACGGACTAACGACGAATGAAGGTTCCTTTAAATGACATTATCCAAGATGGCAATCAGCCAATCGGATTGACCTCGCATTCTATTGGCTGTTCCAATCAGCCAATAGAATGTGAGCTTAATCCTATTGGCTGATTGGATCAGCAAATCGGATTGAACTTCAATCCGATTGGCTGATTGCATCAGCCAATAGGATTTTTCCTACCTTAATTCCGATTGGCTGATAGAATCCTATCAGCTAATCGGAATTCAAGCGACGCCATCTTGGATGACGTCATTTAAAGGAACCTTCATTTGTTTTTAGTCCGTCGGCCAGGAAGGATGCTCCACGTCGGATGTCTTCAAGATGGAGCCGCTCCTCGTCGGATGGAAGAAGATAGAAGATGCCGCTTGGATGAAGACTTCTGCACGGATGGAGGACCTCTTCTGCCCGGATCGGATGAAGACTTCTGCCCGGCTGGAGGACCACTTGTGCCCGGATTGGATGAAGACTTCTGCCCGGCTGGGTGAAGACGGCTCAAGGTAGGGTGATATTCAATGGGGTAGTGTTAGGTTTTTTTAAGGGGGGATTGGGGGGGTTTAGAGTAAGGTTGGGTGTGGGTGGTGGGTTTTAATGTTGGGGGGTTGTATTTCTTTTATTACAGGTAAAAGAGCTGAATACTTTGGGGCAATGCCCTGCACAAAGCCCTTTTAAGGGCTATTTGTAATTTAGTATAGGGTAGGGAATTTTATTATTTTGGGGGGCTTTTTTATTTTATTAGGGGGCTTAGATTAGGTGTAATTAGTTTAAACTTCTTCTAATTTTTTTTATTTTATGTAATTTAGTTTTTGTTTGTTTTTGTACTATAGTTTATTTTATTTAATTGTATTTAATTTTAGCTAATTGTAGTTAATTAATTTAATTAATTTAATGATAGTGTAGTGTTAGGTGTAATTGTAACTTAGGTTAGGATTTATTTTACAGGTAAATTTGTAATTATTTTAACTAGGTAGCTATTAAATAGTTATTAACTATTTAATAGCTATTGTACCTAGTTAAAATAAATACATAGTTGACTGTTAAATAAAAATAAATCCTAAAATAGCTACAATGTAATTATTAATTATATTGTAGCTATCTTAGGGTTTATTTTATAGGTAAGTATTTAGTTTTAAATAGGAATAATTTAGTTAATAATAGTAATATTATTTAGATTTATTTAAATAATATTTAAGTAAGGGGGTGTTAAGGTTAGAGTTAGACTTAGGTTTAGGGGTTAATAACTTTATTATAGTGGCGGCAACGTTGGCGGCGGCAGATTAGGGGTTAATACATTTAATAGGCTATGTGGGCTATGGCAGTTTAGGGGTTAATAGAGTTTATTAGTTATTGCGGTGGGGGGTTGCGGTTGACAGGTAGATAGACATTGCGCATGCGTTAGGTGTTAGTTTATTTTTGTAGGCATTTTATGGAGTTACGGTGCTGCATATGTGATCAAGGCCTAGGTATGGATAATTATTGAGTTTTTTTTATTTATTTTTTATTTATTTTTATTGAGAGAAGATGAAAATCAACCAAAGGGGATAAAAAAAACAATTCACATATGTAGACTAGGGATGTCGCGAATAGTGCGCCGGAGAACAGTTTCCGGCGAACATAGCTTGTTCGCATTTGCCGCGGCGGGCGAACATATGCGATGTTCGGTCCGCCCCTATTCGTCATCATTGAGTAAACTTTGACCCTGTATCTCACAGTCTGCAGACACATTACAGCCAATCAGCAGCAGACACTCCCTTCCAGACCCTCCCAGCTCCTGGGCAGCAGCCATTTTAGATTCATTCTGATCCTGCATTCTTAGTGAGAGGAGGGATAGTGTAGCTGCTGCTGATTTTATAGGGAAATTCATAGCTAGGCTAGTGTATTCAGTGTCCACTACAGTCCTGAAGGACTCATCTGATCTCTGCTGTAAGGACAGCACACCAAAAAGCCCTTTTTAGGGCTACATCAGTCGTTTTTTGGGGGGTTTTTTTCTTTGTAATCTAATAGCAGTTGCCCTGCCAGCCTGTGTGTCAGGCTCACAGTATATACTGTGCCTACTTGCTCAGTGCCACCACTCATTTCTGGTGTAACATTAGTGTAAATTTAAAAAAAAAAACTTTTACATCAGTCTGCTAGTGTAATCTAATTTCAGTTGCCAGGCTAGCCTGCCACTGCCAGCCTGTGTGTCAGGCTCACAGCATATACTGTGCCTACTTGCTCAGTGCCACCACTCATATCTGGTGTAACATTAGTGTAAATTTAAAAAAAACTTTTACATCAGTCTGCTAGTGTAATCTAAATTCAGTTGCCAGGCCAGCCTGCCACTGCCAGCCTGTGTGTCAGGCTCACAGCATATACTGTGCCTACTTGCTCAGTGCCACCACTCATATCTGGCTGGTGTAACAGTAGTATAATTTAAAAAAAAAAAAACTTTTACATCAGTCTGCTAGTGTAATCTAATAGCAGTTGCCTGCCTGCCACTGCCAGCCTGTGTGTCAGGCTCACAGCATATACTGTGCCTACTTGCTCAGTGCCACCACTCATATCTGGTGTAACATTAGTGTAAATTTAAAAAAAAAAACTTTTACACCAGTCTGCTAGTGTAATCTAATTTCATTTGCCAGGCCAGCCTGCCACTGCCAACCTGTGTGTCAGGTTCACAGCATATACTGTGCCTACTTGCTCAGTGCCACCACCAGTCATATCTGGTGTAACAGTAGTGTAAATTAAAAAAAAAACTTTTTTGACTGTGAAACATCAGTCTGCTAGTGTAATCTAATTGCAGTTGCCTGCCTGCCAGCGTGTGTGCCAGACCCACTTGCCCAGTGCCACACCACTCATATCTGGTGTAACAGTAGTGTAAATTTAAAAAAAAAACTTTTACATCAGTCTGCTAGTGTAATCTAATTTCAGTTGCCAGGCCAGCCTGCCACTGCCAGCCTGTGTGTCAGGCTCACAGCATATACTGTTCCATACTTGCTCAGTGCCACCACTCATATCTGGTGTAACAGTAGTGTAAATTTAAAAAAAAAAAACTTTTACATCAGTTTGCTAGTGTAATCTAATAGCAGTTGCCCGCCTGCTACTGCCAGCCTGTGTGTCAGGCTCACAGCATATACTGTGCCTACTTGCTCAGTGCCACCACTCATATCTGGTGTAACATTAGTGTAAATTTAAAAAAAAATTACATCAGCCTGCTAGCGTAATCTAATTTCAGTTGCCAGGCCAGCCTGCCACTGCCAGCCTGTGTGTCAGGCTCACAGCAAATACTGTGCCTACTTGCTCAGTGCCACCACTCATACCTGTGTGTCAGGCTCACAGCAAATACTGTGCCTACTTGCTCAGTGCCACCACTCATATTATCTTGTTTTATAGGCAGGCCAACCCGCAGGGGCCATCGTGGTTGTGGTGCTGTGATTCCCTTTGGCCATAGAATAATGCCCAGTGTTAGGCCACGTACCATGAACATGAAAAGTTCTGATGAAATAGTTGACTTTATAACACAGGACACCCAATCTTCTACAGCTTCCGCTCGTAACCTTGATGCACCATCCTCCTCCTCTAGCTTAGCTTCGGGCACCTCTCAACTTACCACTCGCCCGCCTGCCGCCACCACCGACACTAGCACCACAGCCGCCTCACTTGATCTGTCAGAGGAGTTATGTACACCTCAGTGTGAAGAAATGAGTGATGCGCAACCATCATTGACAGAGGATGTAGATAACTGTGATATGTCTCAGTCAGGCAGCATTACAGACATGGACGACGCACGGTGTGATGATGATGATGATGATTTTGTACCCGCCGTTGCTTCCGTTGTTGAGTTGTCAGATACAAGTGAAGGGGTTGATGATGACGATGTGTCCGTGGATGTCACGTGGGCGCCCGGTAGAAGAGAAGAAGAACAGGTGGAAAGTTCGCATTTGCCGCGGCGGGCGAACATATGCGATGTTCGGTCCGCCCCTATTCGTCATCATTGAGTAAACTTTGACCCTGTATCTCACAGTCTGCAGACACATTACAGCCAATCAGCAGCAGACACTCCCTCCCAGACCCTCCCAGCTCCTGGGCAGCAGCCATTTTAGATTCATTCTGATCCTGCATTCTTAGTGAGAGGAGGGATAGTGTAGCTGCTGCTGATTTTATAGGGAAATTCATAGCTAGGCTAGTGTATTCAGTGTCCACTACAGTCCTGAAGGACTCATCTGATCTCTGCTGTAAGGACAGCACACCAAAAAGCCCTTTTTAGGGCTACATCAGTCGTTTTTTGGGGGTTTTTTTTCTTTGTAATCTAATAGCAGTTGCCCTGCCAGCCTGTGTGTCAGGCTCACAGTATATACTGTGCCTACTTGCTCAGTGCCACCACTCATTTCTGGTGTAACATTAGTGTAAATTTAAAAAAAAAAACTTTTACATCAGTCTGCTAGTGTAATCTAATTTCAGTTGCCAGGCCAGCCTGCCACTGCCAGCCTGTGTGTCAGGCTCACAGCATATACTGTGCCTACTTGCTCAGTGCCACCACTCATATCTGGTGTAACATTAGTGTAAATTTAAAAAAAAAAAAAAACTTTTACATCAGTCTGCTAGTGTAATCTAAATTCAGTTGCCAGGCCAGCCTTCCACTGCCAGCCTGTGTGTCAGGCTCACAGCATATACTGTGCCTACTTGCTCAGTGCCACCACTCATATCTGGCTGGTGTAACAGTAGTATAATTTAAAAAAAAAAAAACTTTTACATCAGTCTGCTAGTGTAATCTAATAGCAGTTGCCTGCCTGCCACTGCCAGCCTGTGTGTCAGGCTCACAGCATATACTGTGCCTACTTGCTCAGTGCCACCACTCATATCTGGTGTAACATTAGTGTAAATTTAAAAAAAAAAACTTTTACACCAGTCTGCTAGTGTAATCTAATTTCATTTGCCAGGCCAGCCTGCCACTGCCAACCTGTGTGTCAGGTTCACAGCATATACTGTGCCTACTTGCTCAGTGCCACCACCAGTCATATCTGGTGTAACAGTAGTGTAAATTAAAAAAAAAAACTTTTTTGGCTGTGAAACATCAGTCTGCTAGTGTAATCTAATTGCAGTTGCCTGCCTGCCAGCGTGTGTGCCAGACCCACTTGCCCAGTGCCACACCACTCATATCTGGTGTAACAGTAGTGTAAATTTAAAAAAAAAACTTTTACATCAGTCTGCTAGTGTAATCTAATTTCAGTTGCCAGGCCAGCCTGCCACTGCCAGCCTGTGTGTCAGGCTCACAGCATATACTGTTCCATACTTGCTCAGTGCCACCACTCATATCTGGTGTAACAGTAGTGTAAATTTAAAAAAAAAAAACTTTTACATCAGTTTGCTAGTGTAATCTAATAGCAGTTGCCCGCCTGCCACTGCCAGCCTGTGTGTCAGGCTCACAGCATATACTGTGCCTACTTGCTCAGTGCCACCACTCATATCTGGTGTAACATTAGTGTAAATTTAAAAAAAAAATTACATCAGTCTGCTAGCGTAATCTAATTTCAGTTGCCAGGCCAGCCTGCCACTGCCAGCCTGTGTGTCAGGCTCACTGCAAATACTGTGCCTACTTGCTCAGTGCCACCACTCATATTATCTTGTTTTATAGGCAGGCCAACCCGCAGGGGCCATCGTGGTCGTGGTGCTGTGATTCCCTTTGGCCATAGAATAATGCCCAGTGTTAGGCCACGTACCATGAACATGAAAAGTTCTGATGAAATAGTTGACTTTATAACACAGGACACACAATCTTCTACAGCTTCCGCTCGTAACCTTGATGCACCATCCTCCTCCTCTAGCTTAGCTTCGGGCACCTCTCAACTTACCACTCGCCCGCCTGCCGCCACCACCGACACTAGCACCACAGCCGCCTCACTTGATCTGTCAGAGGAGTTATGTACACCTCAGTGTGAAGAAATGAGTGATGCGCAACCATCATTGACAGAGGATGTAGATAACTGTGATATGTCTCAGTCAGGCAGCATTACAGACATGGACGACGCATGGTGTGTGACGCAGAATGCCATCATCGCAGAGCTCAGCAGTGTGGCATTTTTTTTATGTGTCTGCCTTCGACAACAGCAATGCCATTTGCAACCTGTGCCAAAAGAAACTGAGTCGTGGGAAGTCCAACACCCACCTAGGTACAACTACTTTGCGAAGGCACATGATCTCACATCACAAACGCCTATGGGATGAACACATGAGGACAAGCAGCACACAACCTCAAAGCCGCCATCCTCCTCCTGGTCCAGCATCCTAAGCCACGTCAACCACTGCTGTGCTCCTTGCCCCCTCTCAACCATTCGCCAATCCGTTTCTCTTCCGGAGCAGTTCCTGCTCATCTGCCCACAGTCAGGTGTCTGGACATGTTTGAGCGTAAGAAGCCAATGTCACCAAGTCCCCCCATTGCCCGGCGTCTGACTGCTGTCTTGTCTGAACTGTTAGCCCGCCAGCTTTTACCATACAAGCTGGTGGAGTCTGAGACGTTCAAAAAATTTGTAGCTATTGGAACACCGCAGTGGAAGGTACCCGGGCAAAATTTCTTTGCACAAAAGGCAATCCCCAACCTGTAATCGATTGTGCGAAAGGAAGTAATGGCATGTCTGGCACACAGCGTTGGGGCAAGGGTCCATCTGACCACTGATAGCTGGTCTGCAAAGCATGGTTAGGGCAGGTATATCACCTACACTGCGCATTGGGTAAACCTGCTGACGGCTGCCAAGCATGGAATGCCTGGCTCTGCAGAGGAGTTGGTGACACCATCACGACTTGCAGGCAGGCCTGCTGCCACCTCCTCTACTCCTCCTACTCAATCCTCTTCCATAACCTCCTCGGCTGAGTCCTCTTCTGCTGCTGCATCTTGCTCCACATCAATGGCACCCCCCCAGCTCCCCAGGTACTATTCCACATCCCGGATACGGCAGTGTCACACCGTCTTGGGGTTGACTTGCCTGAAAGCAGAGAGTCACACCGCACCAGCACTCCTGTCCGCCCTGAACGCACAGGTGGATCAGTGGCTGACTCTGCACCAACTGGAGATCGGCAAAGTGGTTTCTGACAACAGAAGTCATTTGGTTGCGGCATTGAAATTGGGCAAGTTGACACATGTGCCATGCATGGCACATGTGTGTAATCTGATTGTACAATGCTTTGTGCATAAGTACCCAGGCTTACAGGACATCCTGAAGCAGGCCAGGAAGGTGTGTGGCCATTTTAGGCATTCCTACACGGCCATGGCGCACTTGTCAGATATCCAGCAGCGAAACAACCTGCCAGTGAGGCGCTTGATTTGCGACAGCCCGACACATTGGAATTCAACACTCCTAATGTTCGACCGCCTGCTCCAACAAGAAAAAGCTGTTAACGAGTATTTGTATGACCGGGGTGCTAGGACAGCCTCTGGGGAGCTGGGGATTTTTTTGCCACGTTACTGGACGCTCATGCGCAATGCCTGTAGGCTCATGCGTCCTTTTGAGGAGGTGACAAACCTAGTCAGTCGCACCGAAGGCACCATCAGCGACATCATACCATTTGTTTTCTTCCTGGAGCGTGCCCTTTGAAGAGTGCTGGATCAGGCCGTAGATGAGCGTGAAGAGGAAGAGGAAGAGTTGTGGTCTCCATCACCACCAGAAACAGCCTTATCAGCATCACTTGCTGGACCAGCGGCAATGCAGGAAGAGGATTGTGAGGAAGAGGAGTCAGAGGAGGAATGTGGCTTTGAGGAGGAGGAGGAAGACCAAGCACAACAGGCATCCCAGGGTGCTCGTTGTTGTCACCTATCTGGTACCCGTGGTGTTGTACGTGGCTGGGGGGAAGAAGATACCTTCAGTGAGATCAGTGAGGACGAGGAACGGGACATGAGTAGCTCGGCATCCAACCTTGTGCAAATGGGGTCTTTCATGCTGTTGTGCCTGTTGAGGGACACTTGTATAAAAAAGCTGAAGGAGAACGAACTGTACTGGGTGTCCACGCTACTAGACCCCCGGTATAAGCATAAAGTGACTGAAATGTTACCAAATTCCCGCAAGTCGGAAAGGAAGGAGCAGTTCAAAAATAAATTAAAAAGTATGCTTTACACAGCGTATAAGGGTGATGTCACAGCACAATGGGAATCTAACAGGGGAAGAGATGAAAGTAATACTCCTCCTCCCACGACCACGCCGGCAAGGACAGGACGCTTTCCAGACGTGTTGTTGATGGAGGACTTTTTAACTCCTATGCATCACCACAGCCCTTCGGGATCCAGCCTCAGAGAGTGACTCAACTGACAGGTAGTAGACTACCTCGCATTAACTGCGGATCTCGACACTCTGAGGAGCAATGAACCCCTTGACTACTGGGTGTGCAGGCTTGACCTGTGGCCTGAGCTATCCCAATTTGCAATCGAACTTCTGGCCTGCCCCGCTTCAAGTGTCCTGTCAGAAAGGACCTTCAGTGCAGCAGGAGGTATTGTCACTGAGAAGAGAAGTCGCCTAGGTCAAAAAAGTCTTGATTATCTCACCTTTATTAAAATGAATGAGGGATGGATCCCGAAGGGACTGACATTGGGCGATACATTCGAGTAAAAAAGGCCTGATGAGATGAGCTGCCTTGGGCTAAAAATGGTCCACACGCTGCTGTATTTTATCTTCGAATGCCAGGTGACTTGCGTGACTTATCCGCCAACAACTAGGGTTCAAGCCGCAATGTTTTAGGGCACTTTCAAACTGTCAAACAAACATCAATTTTTCTGGCCGCTGCTACAGCATGGGCTGCAACAATACCTAATTTTTCAGGCATGTGTACATGCCTAATTTTTCTGGCCTCTGGTGCTGCACTGTGGCTTCAAAACCCAAACCAAAAAAAGGCACATAACAGGGATTAAACTGCTAAGAATAGTACTACTTAACACACCACTCATATCTGGTGGCACAGTAGATTGCATGTGCAGTGCCCCAAATTTGAAGTAGGAGGTCCGACCAAGCATCTTTTTCCATCTCCCGGTTCCTAAAATCCATGCCATATACACCTCCCCTGGCGCCGCAACTGCCTCTGGGAACCTTACCATGGGTCCCAGACCGCACGTCTTGTAATTCTCTGTCTGGGAAATTATATATTTATCAAATCTATCTATTTATCTATCAAATCTATCTAACTATTAATCGTATCTATCAAATGTATATTGCATCTATTGATCTATGTAATCTATGTATCTATCTATCTATCAAATCTATCTATCTCGTAGTTGTGCAGATGGACTGTTTGCGGTTGTTTGCGGTGCGTTACACGGGGAGTTTGGTCTGTCACTGTGAAGCGGGCGTAACCCTTACACTACCTGATCGATACAACATCATACCTGATGTTTTAAAGCACGTTATTCCAAACAATTTAGGAATGTTAGGTGATTTATGCCCTTTATGGCTTAAAACCAGACTCTGCATCAACTATGTAATTTTCCGTGGGAGTTTTGCCATGGATCCCCCTCCGGCATGCCACAGTCCAGGTGTTAGTCCCCTTGAAACAACTTTTCCATCACTATTGTGGCCAGAAAGAGTCCCTGTTGGTTTTAAAGTTCGCCTGCTTATTGAAGTCAATGGTGGTTCGCCCGGTTCGCGAACAGTTGCGGAAGTTTGAGTCCGCCGTTCGCGAACCAAAATTTTTAGGTTCGCAACATCACTAATGTAGACTACATTATAGTCTACTCTGGAGACACAGCTCCATTAATAGGATATTTTTTTACCATTCTCTCTCTCTCTTTTTCTTCTCCTCTACACCTCTTTTTTTAATCCGTAAATAATATACATTGTTCAGCTTGGTTCTAAGATGGAGGACAATCCCCTCCATAATAAACATTATTCAAAAAAATAAAAATAAGTAAATAAATAAATAAATAGGTAACAGCAGTTTTTGTATTATATATCATATGACTTTCAGCTTCTAAAAACGGAAACAAAACAAAATGGGACAAGACCAGAATAAAAAATAAAATAAACCCTCTCTCTCCTCATTTCCTCACTCAAAAGAGCCATTCCCCTTTTAGCCTGCAGCTTAAGATATATTCTGTGTTTTCAAATAGTTTGATTACTAGTTTTTGTTCCACCACATCTAACATCTTAATCCATTTTTCCCATTTTTCCAAGAACATTTCGATATTAACCTCTAATTTAAACCAGATATCATTTTATTCTATGAGGAATTGATTATAAATGGCCTGTTTGAAGGCTTTATAGGATGGTCGAGTCGCTTGTTTCCAACCTTTCAAAATTTGGTTCCTGCCGAGTAAAATTGCCATTGTCAAAAATTTCCTCCATTGGGAGAATTTATTATCAAAATTGACAAAAATAATATGTTCCCCTTGTAAATTTAATTGGCATCCGAAGATCTTATTAATGAAGTTTACCCTTTTCCAAAAATGTTGTATCTTTGGGCATAACCAGAAGCAGTGTATCAAATTTGCTCTATTATAGCTACATTTTGCGCAAGAAGTTTCTTCTCTCGAATCCGCCCACTTAGAAATCTTTTCATGTGTAATGTATGCCATCCAAATAATTTTAATATGCTGTTCCCGAGTAAGTGCCGATAATGATACTTCCTCTACTCTCTCCATACTTTTCAGAACAGTTTTTTCATTTATATTAGCAAAATACATCTCTCACCATTTTATAATCCCTCTATCCAGGTATTTTTTATAGTCTATATTATTTACAATATTATATAATAGTGAGATTGAGTATTTGCCCCTTTTAAAGGCTTTAATCACTGGGGTTAATACAAAAGGTTCCCACTTATTTCCATGTATCTGAATAAATCTCAGGCAATAGTGCCTGATTTGCAAAAAAGAAAAGTAATGCTTATTTATCAATGAAAATTTATTTTTGGCGCATTCAAAATCTACTATTTTGGATGTTACTCTGGGTTCATAATCTTTAGCTGAGCTATGTTGACTAGACTCTTGTCTCTCCATTGTGAGAATATTTTAGAAGAAAGTCCTTGTTTAAACTCATAATTACCCTCAATAGATAAAAACTGCGAAATGGCAAAATTGATATTTAAATATTTGCAAATCCTGTGCCATGCCACAACTGTGTCTTTATAGAATTCTATTCTCTTAATATACACTGGCAGGTTCTTAATCTTTAAATGCTATATATTTTTTAAATATAAGGGTTCGACTTAATGGGTTTCAATATCCAATAAAGAGAAATGATTGCTTTCCAGTAGCCAGTCCAGAGCAATTTTCGCCACTGCCACTAAATTATAGATTGATATATTAGGTAAGGCCATCCCCAAATATTTCATTTTAAAGACTCATTTCTTAACACTAATTCTAGGTTTCTTATGACTCCATATATAATTTTTAATAGCAGAATAAATCCTCTTAGTTTTGGGTTTCCTAATTAATAGTGGGATGTTTTGAAACAAATATAGCTGCCTAGGCAGTGCAATCATCTTGCGTAAGTTTATTTTCCCAAGAAGAGAGAGAGGAATTGATTCCCATCTTTTGAGAGTGTCACAAAATTGTTTTACGCCGCTACATATATTCAAAACATAACATTCTTCTGGGTTAGTAGATATTATAATTCCCAACTATGCTATGCAATGTTTTACTTACTTAAATACCTTAGGTTCAGAATCTTGATTTTTTTTTGGATCCATAATACTTTGGATTTATTCTGTTTAATCTTATAACCTGAGAAGGATCCAAACCTCTCTATAATTTGGCAGATAATATTAAAATTTTCCCTAGAGTTCTTAGAAAATACAAGTAGATCATCGGCATATACTGCTAACTTGATAACTTTCCTGTTCAGATCTATTCCCTGGATATCCTTCCTTAATGCAATCAATAATGGTTCTAGCACAATATTAAAAATTAGAGGGGAAAGGGGACACCCCTGTCTTGTTCCCCCGAAGTAACGAGAAGTATGAGGGTTTTATTATTATTTATAACCAGTGCAGCGCTTGATTTCCTATATAACATATCTATCTCTATCATATTATAACAATTTCCTGAGTATCCAAACTTAATAAGGGAAGTGAGAAGGTGATCCCATGTGACGTATTCAAATGCCTTATATGCATCTAAAGATATTATAGCTAGATCTTCGTGTATATCTTTCTTATTGTATTTTTTACTATACCAGTAGTCTGCTATTGTTACAAACACCTTCCTTAGATTAGTATTGGAGGAGCGCCCCTTCATAAAGCCGGTCTGATCGGCATGAATAATCGTGTCTAAGGAAGCTGGGAGTCTTTTTGTCAGTATACTTGTAATAATCTTGTAATCAATGTTTAGGAGTGAAATTGGCCTGTACGAGTCAATTATACTAGGGTCCTTCCCAGGTTTGGAGATAACAATAATAGTAGATTCATTAAAATCATCTAGGGGTTTAAGCTGACCGGACCAGAATTAATTTAGGAGTAGAGTTAACTTAGGAGTAATCTCTTCCCTAAGGATTTTATAAAACTCTGATGGAAGGACATCAGGGCCCGCCACCTTATTATTAACAAGATTTCTAATTGTTTGATGTATTTATTTTTCCAAGATAGGGTCATTAATCTTATCAATTTGAGATTTATCTATTTTTGGAATTACAACAGAGTCCCAGAATTTCTCTTTTTTAACCTCATCTACTGGTTGTGCTGAATATAATTTTGAAAAATGGTCAAAAAATGCTCTTTGTATATCATTTGTATTAGTCCTAGTGATGCCTTTTTCTTGTATTTTAGATATAAATATATATATTTTTTTTTTTTTTTTTACTATACGTGCAAGAAATTTACCCGATTTATTACCAAACCTATAATATTGTGAGCAAGCTTTCATGTTCTCTTTAATTTCATTTTGTGCATAGAACCTATCTATGTCCTGTTTCGCCTGAACATAATTCTTCCAGTTGTCTGGGGGTTTTCTTTCCAATATATTTAGCTTATGTATTGATAAGGCAGTTAGTCACCTAGAATTGGGGCAGCATTGTGAGCTGATAAGGTCTGATACTTAATTCACACCACACACATCCCTAGCACAGTTAGTCACCTGTCCTCAATTTTATAAAGAAAATTGTAATTTCCCCTCTTAAAACTGCCTTAGCAGCATTCCAAAATATATTGGTTTTGTTTAAGTAATTATTATTAAAACTATCATATTCTGACCATTTTTCTTTCATGAAGTTTATAAATTTGATGTTATTCAAAAGAAATCTAGGGAAGAAGAATTGATTGGATTGTTTACCTTTAATTATAGGATACAATGAAATAGAGATAGGGGCATGATCTGAGATAGTTATGAGATCAATACTTGCTTCTTGAATATTATCAACCAGTCTATCTGAGACCAGAAAAAAGTCTATAATAGATAGGGACTTGTTAGATTTTGAGAGGCAGGTGTATTCTCTATCATCTGGATGCATAATTCTATAAATATCTTGGATTCTCAAATCTCGTTGTAGTTTTTTAATAATACGACTTTCTCTTTTCCTTCTAGCTTGTAAACTTTTATACGCGATTACTCTACTCTTATGTGTATCCTGATTCCCTTTACATCTATCTATTATTCTGTTAGGGTGAGATTTAACTGCCTCTTCCCCCTTTAAATGTGTTTCCTGTAATAATAAAATCTGAGAGCCTGTTTTTTTAGCATACCGTAGGATGGATTTGCGTTTAATAGGTGAAGTAATGCCACCTATATTCCATGATATGATTTTGAGAGCCATTTGCTTATTCTGAAAATAGGTACTTTAAAAAATGTCTGACAAGAGGAGATGAGGGGGGGGGGAATAATAGATACAAGGAAGAAGGGGGAAAAAAAAGAAGAAATATCTATCTAATCCACTTTCATTTAACAACTTTGAAACAAACTGCGCCTTATATTAGAAGTCTCTACTGAATAATCATTAAACAATAGTAGTTTTTTCCCTTTATAATTAATCTCATTATTTATTTTCCTATAAGCATTCATGATTTTAATCTGTTCTTGAAAATTTAACATTTTCATAATATCTGGCCTGTTAATTCGTATTCCATCTGTCGTCTTCCTTTCTGGGCCTATTCTGTGTATTCGTCCAATTACTATTGCCTGTTCCTCAGGTTGAATGTTAAAGGGATAGTATAGTCAAAATTAAACTTTTATGATTCAGATAGAGGATGCAATTTTAAGCAATTTTCTAATTTACTTCTATTATCAATTTTTCTTCTTTCTTTTGATATCTTTATTTTAAAAAGCTGGAATGTAAGCTTAGAAGCCAGGCCATTTTTGGCTCAGCATCTGGATAGCGCTTGCTGATTAGTGTCTAAATGTAGCCATCCAATCAGCAAGCGCTATCCAGGTGCTGAACCAAAAATGGGCTGGCTCCTAGACTTACTTTCCAGCTTTTTTAAATAAAGATACCAAGAGAACAAAGACAAATTGATAATAGGAGTAAATTAGAAAGTTGCTTAAAATTGCATGCTCTGTCTGAATCATGGAAGTTTATTTTTGACTAGACTATCCCTTTAAGTAAATTCAATAATTCTGGTTCCACAAATCTTTTGAGGTCTTTCTCCAAGATTTCCTCAGTTAGGCCTATTATTCAGAGGTTATTCTTCCTAGCCCTGTTTTCTAAGTCATCTAATTTTGCTTTCATGATATCTATCTTTTCTGACATAGATTGTGTACTCTGCTCTCTTTGTATTTCTCTGTCTTCCATGTCAGAGATTCTTTGTTCTGCATGTGAAAGTCTAACTGCAAATTGTTTAACCTCCTTTGTTAATAAGGTTATATTATTTTGAATTAGGTCAAATTTAGGTGTGAAAAGTGCATCAAGTTGCTTTATTAAGTCTTCATTATTTGTGATGTGTGTATTAGCCCCTTCGTTACATCCAGAAGGGATCTCTAGTGAAGATCTATTACCGTTTTTCTCCTGATTTCTATTTCTAGAAGCCATTCTAGGTGAATTTTTAGTTATATATTTGTCCATACAAACTGTATGGATGTGTGAAGAAAAAAAAAAAAAAAAGAAGTTACATTATTGAGTAAAACCAGTGTTAATAGTGCCCTTTTCCCCTTCTCTTTTTTCTTTTCTCTCCTCTTCCTTTTTTTCTCTTTTCTTTCCCCTTTCCCCTTTCTTCCCCCTTTCTTTTAAAGTTGCTGCCTAACTAATGTGTTATATACCCGTGTTAACCTTATGGAACCTATTACACAGTTAGGGGCATGCAGTTAACCCCTTCAAGTAAGTGTTAAGCAGATAATATATAAAGTCAAGACCTTATTACACTTATTTTTAACTAACAATACGATGTACACATAATTTTATTTGACTGTTTGTGTCTTAGGCCAACTGAAGAATATAGTTTGTGGCCACGCCTGAACCCCTTTTATCTTTAAAAGAGAAAATGAGTATGTATCTGGGTATATTTATATATATGTGTAAATACCGCTGCAGTGTTTGAAATTTAAAATTATTTGGATCCAGCAGCCATATTTAAGATCATGCGTTTCTAGGCCTATTAAGTACTCAAACCTTAATGTACTCAGCAATAACTATCAATATTGATGTACGGCAAGATTTTCAAAGAGGAGATGGGCAATATACATTTAGACCAGCAGATATCTACATGTACTTTAGGCTGAATTTAAACAGATTAGGCTCATATAAATATCACTTCAACAAGGTTATCCTAAGTATTCCTAGTTTTGCCAGAAGAGCACTATCAGGAGCCTTTCAGACAGGGATATTATAAGCTAACACCTCTACTTTTATATTGCCCTTCTAAAAATTGGTAGGCCAAAAAGTCCAAGCTATAGACTCCCTTATATGGGGCTGGAGTAGATTTGATAGAGCTAAACCATAGAGTTAGTATTATCAAAGAGTATGAATCTCCGCCACTAGATACACATATTCAATTTAAGTTAAGTTTAGACAAAATAGGTACATATGGATGTCACATCAGCAAAGTTATCCTGAATGTTCTTGTTAAACAAAAGCAATTTGTCAGAAGACAAAATAGGTACATATGGGTGTCAGTTAAGTTGAGACAAAATAGGTACATATGGGTGTCACATCAAAAGAGTTATCTTGAATGTTCTTGTTAAACAAAAGCAATTTGTCAGAAGACACTTATCCCAGATATGTGCTGGAACAGCAGATTTGCTAAGTTAATAAGACTTTGATTTGAGAAACTCAAATTATGTTCCTAGTGAGGTGATAGATTTTGGTTCCTCAAAGAATCATATCACTTTAATTCTGCCTTTCTCAAGTTTTAATATGTCAAAGTCCATATTATACACTCCAAGTATATGGCTGGGGTAGCTTGTTGAATAACAAAACAAATATAATCAGTGATAACCCACTGTACAATGTCTCACTTACAGGCAAGACTTGGTGAGAAGATTAATAAAGTCAGTATTGACCCATTGCTCTGTATCTCGGAGGGGGATGCTGTATCACCTAGGCCCTACTCTTGCAGGAACTCCTTAAACAGACATTACTATTAATTAAGTATGAGTTGTACACCTAGATTACCCCCCTGCGTATAGTCCAGCAGATTTAATGCGCACTAACAAGTAAAATAAAGCTGTACTTAGCTTGCCCTTGTTCGGTTGCTTTTGCTAGCCTGTTGATAGGATTAAAACTTCAGATCTCTCAGCTATGTGGGACTATTTGATTCCCCTTGTTCAGGGCAATGGGGAGCTTAGTTTTTTTAGTTAGGGTTTTATTGGGGGGGGGTTTGGTTGTGTGGGTGGCTGTGAAAAGTGTGACTGAGCCCCCATTAGCCCTGGACCCAGGAGTCTCTAAACAACCAAATTAATTTCAGAATCCTTTTTTTGCCACCTACTCATGCATAGATCAACCAACAAAAGAAATCTAATATGAGACAAGCTCAGAAATATGAGTGTCAGTAATAAAAAAAAGATTAGTACCAAACACATCTGTGATTATAAGGGCGCAATAAAGAAAAAAATACAGATATTTAATCCATGGCTTAGAAGAAGAGCCCCAGGCAAAAATTAGGGAAGGGCCCCCACTGTATCACACTGACCCAAATGTATTCAAATGTATGCAAATGAACATGGTAGACTTATTGCCCTCACCAGGCCCCCCAACCTCTAGGGCCAGGACACCCAACGTCAAGGGCTAAAGACAGGGCCCCTAACCTCCAGAACAAGACCTCACACTGCATGGCCCTCACTGCGACAGAGCCCTGACAGGACCCCCACACTCTAGCCCCTCAGAGCAACATCCCCACATCCAGACACAAGGCCCCCACGCTGGGACCAGGGCCCCCACAAACCCCCACTTAACTGCTTAGTTACTGATAGGGCAGCTGTCAAACCCAGCTTAAGCAGCACACTAGGAGCCATGGAGATGCCATTTGTGTGCCCCCTACATGCCCTTGGTCTATGTCCTGTTTGCCCGGCTGATCAGTCCTCCCCTGGAAGAAGACATGAGCAGGGTTTACAATATTCAAAGAATGGGAAAAGTTCCTCTACCAATGATTGCTGTTGTGAATATCAGTCAAATAATAAAAAGCGAAGTATATGTTAAAACTATTCCAGATTTACCCATTAAAAATTATTATGTGTATTTATTTACCTTAGAAATGTTCATGGATATTGTTTTTTTCTTACTTGAATGTGAAGCACAAATCTGTGATTTCTAAAGTTAAAATCAAATTACTATATCTAACCCAGTGTGAGGAAACTGTCCCTTATCAAAGATGACTAAGGGATGTGGGATATGAGTCCTGCGAAGGCCCCAAAACATTCATGTCCAACCGATATTAGAAGAGGTGGACTGGGAATTTTAATTAAAAAGCTTTATTAAAGGGGTATAAAGGTTATTTCTCACGCAACCAAGTTCATGAGGTGTAATCCATTTCTGCCATATTTATAATTTGTTAATTAAAGGGACAATAAATACATAGTGTAAGCCGAAGGATAATGCACCTTCATACCTGAGAGGAATTTTGCAGTGAATTATGCAGCTTTATTTTGTCAGATAAGTAAGTTTTTATGCTTTTTTCCCCACTGATTTCCCAGAGCAAAAGGACCATTGCTAACCAATCACAAACTAATACATATATATATAGAATTTGAGCATGAGTTATTGTTTGCACATGTGCAGTTAAAGGGGCAGTAAACCTACCCAATAATGTCATCCAGTTCCAAACTCTAAGGTACAGGCTGAAGATGTTTTCAATTTCGAAGTGTAACTGTCCCTCCATCAGTAAGGACTACATAAGACCTTGGTTCTGGAGAGCGTCCAATTACCGTAGCAAGCATCTTCCATTTCTTCTCATTATCCAGTTTAATTCTGACACTTTGCCCCGCATTCAGCTCCTGCAAGGGTCTCACAGAATGTCTCCTGTCATATAAGAGTCGATAGCCCCTTTTTGCCTCTTCATCCCTCCTAAGGACTTCGTCCCGAGAAATAGAGCTAGTTGGCTGGAAGACACCCACAGAGGGCAAGGTGGTGCGAATCTGGCATCCTAGCATCAGCTGTGCCAGGCTAAACCCCGTGGCTTGAATAGAAGTCGCCCTATAGGACAAGAGGGCCAGGTACAGCTCAGATTGCTTCAAAATGAACTTTGTTGTTTGAACTGCTCTTTCAGCCATTCCCTTGGCCTGTGGGTAATGTGGACTTGACGTGGAATGTACAAAATAATATTCTCTGCTGAAAGAACTGAACTCTGTGGAAGTGAACTGCATTCTGTTATCACTCACCAACTCCATTGGTATGCTCCACCAGGCGAACAAGCTTTTGAGACGAGTGATAACGGTTTGACTTGTGATTTAATTCAAGGGTGCAATCTCCAAATACCTGGAATAGTAGTCAATCACGACTAGGTACTTTTTCCCGTGCAGTTCGCACAAATCAGCAGCTATTTTCTGCCACGGGCATGCAGGCAGTGGAGTAGAAATCAAGGGCTCCCTTCTCTGAGTAGGCCGGCGTTCCCGGCAAAAGGCACATTTGGACACATGGCTCGCGATGTCAAAGCTGATCCCAGGCCACCATACTGCTGTAGCTACCCTTTCTCTGCACGTTGTAATGCCTAAGTGGCCATCATGAATCCTGTTTAACATCTCCTGCCACATGCTGACAGGAATAACAATGCGGTCCTGGAACAGCACCAACCCATCCAGCTCCGTGAGCTGTGACCTTTCTGACTGGTAAGAGCTTAAAGATATCCAGGCTGCCCGACTCTCGGGCCAACCTTCTTTTATATACTTTATAACTTCTTGAAGGTCTGTATCTAAATATGTCTCTTTTCTTATTTGCTCTAGCTTCCCTGAAGAGATGGATTTGGAGGCCAGAACTGAATCTACATACACTTTCACATCTGATATCGTTGAAGACTCTTCTGCAGCAGCCAGCAGGAGCCTGGAAAGTGTATCTGCCACAACCAGTTGTTTCGCCAGCACATGCGCTGCCTGAATGTTGAACCTGAGCAGCCTCATTAGAAGTCTCTGGCATCTTAGGGGTGTTTTGTCAATATCATAAGAGTTGATTGGAGGGACTAGCGGTTTATGGTCAGTTTCCAGACTAAATTTCTCTAAACCCACTAGGTAACGCTGAAAGCACTCACAGGCCCAAACTGTAGCCAGGCACTCTTTCTCAATTTGAGCATATTTTGACTCAGCAGCCGTCAGTGTACGGGAACAATAGGCGATGGGCAGTAGTTTGTTTTCATTCAATTGCAGGAGAGCGGCCCCTAACCTGTAACTGCTCGCATCAGCACTAATCACAGTCTTTTTGGAAGGGTCGTAGAACCCCAACACTGGGGCAGACCCCAGCAGGGACTTGACCTACATAAAAGATTCTTCCTGTGAAAGTCCCCAGACCCAGGCAACATCTTTCTTTAGCAACTCTGTGATAGGGTGTATTATTGTGGATAAATCTGGAAGGAACCTGCCCACATAATTTACAAGGTCCAATATTTGTCTCAGCTCATGTACATCAGAAGGACTTTTCATCTGTTCAATAGCACAAATTTTCTTGGGGTCTGGCTTGATGCCATCCCCATTGATAATATGCCCAAAGTAACATAACTTAGCTTTCCTAAACTGGCATTTCTCTTTATTTAGCTTCAGCCCAGACTCTCTGATAGTCTGCAGCACACAGCTCAATCGCTGATCATGTTCCTCTAATGTAGACCCATACACTAAGATGTCGTCCATGATAATATCCCGAAGGGGAGTCTGCAGAAGCAAAACTGACCTACTGGTGTAATAAAGGTAGTCAGTTTGCAGCCCTTTGGATCTAGGGGTATCTGCCAGAAGCCGCTGGAAGCATCCAGTGTTGAGAAAAACTTTGCCACAGCCAATTTCGGAGCTATGTCTTCAAGTGTCGGCAGCATATATCTCTCTCTCTTCACTGCCTCATTCAGCCTTTTCAAGTCTACGCAGATGCGCACTTTCCCATTTTTCTTTGCAACAGGCACAATGGGTGCACACCAGTCAGTTGCTTCAACAACCTCTTCAATAACTCGCATATTCTTCATACGCAGAAGCTCGTTCTCCACGTGAGGCATGAGCGGGAACGGAATTCTATGTGGAGTGGTAATGATGTATGGGACTGCGTCACTTTTAAGTGATATTCGGACTGGGTTGCAATTCAGTAGGCCCAATTCACCAAACATATCTTTTAAAATCTCATTCACTCTGGTGACTAGGCCCAAACCAGAGGCTGCTTTTCTGCTCAATAGGTTGTTAACACACTGACCTCTAATCACATGCACCCACATGGTGAATTTCCTCTGCTTGTACTCGCAGCAGGCAAGAAATATCCCCGCACAATCAATGCGGCCACCAGGACTATGGACTTTTGTTGTAACTTTCGCCAGCTGAGGCTGTCGAGGCAGTTTTATGAATGCTGCAAGGGACATAACAGTGATGTCTGCTCCAGTGTCAATCTTAAAGGCAACTAACTTTGGCTCTCATTACAGTAAGAGTAACCCTCCAATCTTCATCTGAACCAGGCCATTCAACAACAGACCCTACAAAGGACACTTCATGACCCTCCTGGTCGCTATCCACCTGCATCTTCTTCATATATTCAGTTTTACACACCACTTCAAAATGGCCCATTCGGTTACATTATCTACATCTTTTGTCTTTAGCAGGACATATGACACTCTGATCATGGGTACGGTTGCACCGTATACAGTGGGCATGCTGCGCCCATCCATTTCTGGACCTATCTGTTGCCCTAGCTTTACCGCTCACACTGTGCCTTTCACTAGCAGCCCTCCTAAACTGCTGCACTTCATCCACAATACTCTCAGACCTCAGATCAGCACTTTGCTTTTTCACCAGTTCACTCTGGCGGGCCATCCTAATAGCCCCGTCTAACGTTAAATCAGCCTCCAACTGTAGCTTCAGTAAGACTTCAGCATCTGCAATTCCTATAACTATTTTGTCTCTGATTTGCTCCTCTTTAACAACACCAAACTCACAGAATTCAGCTAGTTCATACAGGCTGCGCACAAATGACTCCACAGATTCTCCCACACGCTGGGCACGTTTGTGAAAACAAGCCCTCCTATGAATAACATTTCTTTTGGGCACAAAGTGGGCAAAACTATTGTTCATAACTATTTCAAAGTCAAATTCTTCCCCTTCTTGGAAAGTAAAGGCATTGAAAACTGGCTCCACATCTTTCCCCATAGCGTATAAAAGAGAATTAACTTGTAATTCACCACTTTCCTTGTCCAGCTTGGAAGCAATCCTGAAGCGCTGAAACCGCTGACGCCATTTGGGTCAAGCTGCAGGCTGAGAGAAATCAAAAGGCTCAGGTGGGGTAAACTTCAACATTGTCATCAATCAGGAAACAGATTCGCAGGCAAGGACTTCTGACACCATGTCATGAGATGCAGGGCACAGCAAAGAGGGTACAACACTATTTTATTGTACAGCATGAGAATATACATCTGGTACCATTGATCTCACTTAGTAACTGGGACATTGACTAACAGACCTAAGCCCCGCCCCCATCTGGTGACATCACTTCCCACTCTCATCACTAAACCTACCTTCTCACTACGTCCGTCACACCTGCAAGCACTCCATCGTCTTGCTCTCAGGATCCCCAAACTCTACCTTCCTCCCTCTCTTCTCTTTTAAGAAGACCTTGCCATATACACTAATTGTTTAGCAAAGGGTTTGGAACCTGATTTTACAATGTGAATTATTGGAATCTGAGTCAAGAGAGTTTTTAAAACCCTGTTCAGTTTAAATCCCCTACATTAATACAATGGCAACACAATATGTACAAGCATCCTGCTCTGGACATAGATTCATGTTTACCTGTATTTACTTAGATTACTATTCAGTACTGTTGTTAATCATGTAAGAATGACTGATTTCATCCAAGATAATCATTGGCAAAGAATAGTTTGGCACTTTTCCATAAATCTGTTACACACAGCTCCCTAGCATCTTTTGCAATAGATATTATTGATACCTATTTACTGGGTAGAGTGAAGAAAGTTGTGGAGAGTGGAGAACTCAGCACAACAAGTATACACTTGTAGCACTCAAAAATCAGAAAAAAATCACCCTTAGGTGATATTGCAAGTCACAGAAATCAAATGTCAATATTGAGGTCTTGGTGGGCAAGATAGATAAAGGAGAACTAAATTAAATTAAAAATTAACTTTTATTATAACGATTAAAAATTCTCATACACACACAACACACCATTAAAACTACGTCTAGAAGGATTGGACTATGTGTGCCCTTTGGTGATATACGCTGTAAGTACAGCGTAATACGAGTAGTAGTTATGACCTCATGAGGGTAATTAATGTATATAGTTTGGCTTATGTATAATTGCCAAAACCATTCCTCCCTGAGATATGTAACCAACTACCTAATATGTACTCTTAAATGGTAAAGGACTGGGGTAAATGTGCGTGAGTAATAGAGTTACCGCATAAGCTGTGGTGCTAATTGGTCACACATATATGGCTGTTAGCTACTGGTTGATAAATAAGCATACAAAGCATTAAACTCCAATAGTACACAGTAACCAGAGCTATCTCGTACTGTCTCGCATGTAAACAGTTAATAGATAAGAAAGGACTCTATAACCACTAAGCCCTCGTAGGTATTATGCCAGATGATGCACTAAGGCATTAATATGAACCCAATATAAACTCTATAAATACTAATGGTATATAGATCAAGGCTGATATATTCAAATTCCGCTTCTTGCAGCATAAGAGCACTTGAACATAAATCGTATTGAGGTAGAGCATACCATTAGTATAATGAATTGGTGCTAGAGTAATACGGGATAAATACTGAGTAGAGGAGTATTATGTCTGCTGGATGGATTACTGCACAATACTAGAAACTTAATTCCGATACTGTATAATATTTGCGTAATATAATAGTTAATATTATTGGAGTAATATAAAACTTAATTAAACCAGTTGTCTGATCATTTCGAGATTTATTCCATTCAAGTCAATACACTTGTGAAATGATACTTTAATTTCAGTACCGTAATAACTGATGTACATGGACTAGTATCAGTGTACCCCTTCTAATCCCAAGGGGAGACCTATTCATCTAAAGTTACTTTGTTTCACGGCACTAGAACAGTTCCAGTGTGCTGGAATGGAGATTCTCGTATGCTGGATGTATGAGGGATTTAACTGTGATGCAACCGGAGTTAGTTAACCCTACGTGTGGTTTAAATGGTGAGGAGTCTAGTGAGCTCCTGTGTTTTAGGATTCGTCTAGTTGGGCTCGATTAGCGTGTCCCTTTTAGTTACTCTTTCAAGCTAATTTCGCTACTGTGTCTGGGGATATAGATCCTTGTCAGTACCCGTGTGACCTCAATCTGGGAAATCATTCACAATGCTCAGCAGGCATACACAGCACACACGGCAGTAACAGGCCACG
Source organism: Bombina bombina (assembly GCF_027579735.1). Classification (NCBI taxonomy): domain Eukaryota; kingdom Metazoa; phylum Chordata; class Amphibia; order Anura; family Bombinatoridae; genus Bombina; species Bombina bombina. The sequence continues at coordinate 150,703,408 of NC_069503.1, forward strand.
GCCAGTCTAACATCTGCCATTACCATACAGACTTAGTTTATAAGTGTGTGCCCTAAAATAGCGGCGCAATACGTGGGCTTACTAACTGGTAACAAATGTTACATAATCTTGTTTTTCATTGCAGGTCAGAATTATATACATTGATGGATTGTGGGATAATACAGAGAATCTATCTTGAAGTCAATGAACCAATCACAGCAAGGTCTCAGAAGCTGAGAAACTACTGTACATCCTTTACACACTAGCTAAGTGTCCAGATTTTTTGAGATTTTACTGGACAGCCTACTGAAATACTGGACTGTTCGGTTGAATACTGGACACCTGGCAACCCTAGCAGTATCAGTTTTCGGATGCCCTGGGAATGCATTATGTATTGAAAATAATGTTATACACAACAAATTTCTATTTCCTAACCTAGTGATGCTTTACCAGTGTGCACATAACCAGTGCACATGATACACTTGAGGAACCTCCATTTTATTACTAATACAACAATGATTATGCCTGACTATTTTTATAATAGATATATACAGTGGAGCAAAAAAGTATTTAGTCAGCCACCAATTGTGCAAGTTCTCCCACTTAAGAAGATGAGAGAGGCCTGTAATTTTCATCATAGGTATACCTCAACTATGAGAGACAAAATGTGGAAACAAATCCAGACAATCACATTGTCTGATTTGGAAAGAATTTATTTGAAAATTATGGTGGAAAATAAGTATTTGGTCAATATCAAAAGTTCATCTCAATACTTTGTTATATATCCTTTGTTAGCAATGACAGAGGTCAAATGTTTTCTGTAAGTCTTCCCAAGGTTGTCACACACTGTTGCTGGTATGTTGGCCCATTCCTGCATGCAGATCTCCTCTAGAGCAGTAATGTTTTTGGGCTGTCGCTGGGCAACACAGATTTTCAACTCCCTCCAAAGGTTTTCTATGTAGTTGAGATCTGGAGACTGGCTAGGCCACTCCAGGACCTTAAAATGCTTCTTACGAAGCCACTCCTTCATTGCCTGGGTGGTGTGTTTGGGATCATTGTCATGCTGAAAGACCCAGCCACTTTTCATCTTCAATGCCCTTGCTGATGGATGGAGGTTTGCACTCAAAATCTCACGATACATGGCCCCATTCATTCTTTCATGTACACGGATCAGTCATCCTTTTCCCTTTGCAGAGAAACAGCACCAAAGCATGATGTTGCCATCCCCTTGCCTCACAGTAGGTAGGTTGTTCTTTGGTTGCAACTCAGCATTCTCTCTCCTCCAAACACGATGAGTTGTGTTTCTACCAAACAGTTCTACTTTGGTTTCATCTGACCATATGACATTCTCCCAATCTGATCATCCAAATGCTCTCTAGCATACTTCAGATGGGCCCGGACATGTACTGGCTTAAGCAGGGGGATACATCTGGCACTACAGTATCTGAGTCCCTGGCGACGTAGTGTGTTACTGATGGTAGCCTTTGTTACGTTGGTCCCAGCTCTCTGCAGGTCATTCACTAGGTCCCCCCGTGTGGTTCTGGGATGTTTGCTCACCGTTCTTGTGATCATTTTGACCCCACTGGGTGAGATCTTGCGTGGAGCCCCAGATCGAGGGAAATTATCAGTGGTCTTGTATGTCTTCCATTTTCTAATTATTGCTCCCATGGTTGATTTCTTCACACCAAACTGCTTACCTATTGCAGATTCAGTCTTCCCAGCCTGGTGCAGGTCTACAATTTTGTTTCTGGTGTCCTTCAACAGCTCTTTGGTCTTCACCATAGTGGAGTTTGGAGTGTGACTGTTTGAGGTTATGGACAGGTGTCTTTTATACTGATAACAAGTTCAAACAGGTGCCATTAATACAGTTAATTAGTGGAGGACAGAGGAGCTTCTTAAAGAAGAAGATACAGGTCTGTGAGAGCCAGAAATCTTGCTTATTTGTAGGTGACCAAATACTTATTTTCCACCATAATATGCAAATAAACTCTTTCCAAATCAGACATTGTGATTGTCTGGATATGTTTCCACATTTTGTCTCTCATAGTTGAGGTATACCTATGATGAAAATTACAGGCCTCTCTCATCTTCTTAAGTTGGAGAACTTGCACAATTGGTGGCTGACTAAATACTTTTTTGCCCCACTGTAGGTTTAAAAATTGCTTTTTGAATGACAGAATTTGCATTTCCACATAATTACATCCCCCATTCAGGGTTTCATAAATTTGGACCATAGTAGATTTTACTAAGTATGAGCAAAATTTGTTATTTGGATAATTGTTTGTCAAACAAATTCCAGATATGCTGCAGGATATATTATTGTTACCCAACTAATATACCCAAAAGTATACCCACATTTTCAAATAACTGCATGTAATAGACACTACTATAAAGAAGAATATGCACAGATGGTGATCTAAAAATCCAGTATAAAACCTTTTAAAAACTTACTTAGAAACTTCCAGTTTAGCAATGTTTGCAACACCTACTGAAAGGGGCTGAGAAAGCAGAAAGAGCAGATCTCCCCCCTCCTCTGCATATTATTATTATTATCAGGTATTTGTAGAGCGCCAACAGATTCTGCAGCGCTGTAAACATATTCGGTATACAGGATAGCTTTTGTAGGGATCAAGTGGGTAGAGGGACCTGCCGAGAGTTGCACTGTTGTAGTCGGCTCTTATGAAGCGATCTGCAAACAGCTGGGCTTGTAGGCTTACATTCTAAGGGCTTCAAGGGGAAAGCAATGGAGTTAGGAAAGGTTAGTGTTGGCTGTAAGCATCCCTGAATAGTAGAGTTTTTAGGGAGCGCTTGAGGCTGTTAAAACTAGGGGAGAGTCTTGTGGAGCGAGGCAGGGAGTTCCACAAGATGTGGGGCATTCTGGAGAAGTCCTGTAAATGGGAATGTGAGGAGGAGAGGAGGAGATCCTGAGCTGATTGAAGGGGACGGGAGGGAGAGTATCTGGAGACAAGTTCTGAAATGTATGGGGGAGCAGTGCAGTTGAGAACTTTGTATGTCAGAGTGAGGATTTTGTGTTTAATCCTAGAGGCAAGAGGAAGCCAGTGAAAGGTATAGGCAGAGAGGTGCAGCAGATGAAGAGCGACGAGTAAGGAAGATGAGCCTGGCAGAGGCATTCATAATGGATTGTAAAGGAGCTATGCGGCAGCCAGGTAGACCAGAGAGGACGGAGTTGCAGTAGTCGAGGCGGGAAAGGATGAGAGAGTGGATTAAAATCTTAGTTGTATCTTGTGTAAGGAAATGTCTAATTTTAGAGATGTTTTTAAGGTGGAAGCGGCAGGCTTTAGCCAAGGACTGAATGTGAGGAGTGAAGGAAAGATCTGAGTCAAGTGTATATTAAAAGAACCATTACACAAATAGAAGCAAGCAGGAGTATTTAGACTTTGGGTCTACATCTGATACTTTAGGGCTTGGTTAGGAGTCTGAAAATCAGCACAATGTTATTAAGAAATAAACAAAACTATTATTTTTTTACAAAAACAGATGGGCCATATAAATGGATAATCTACAAAACATTTATGCAAAGTGTTTAGTGTACCTATAAGTGCAACACAGAAAGATCTGAATTCGACAAACGAATATCCGAATAACTAATTTTTTCTGTCTGAGCAATAGATGTATTAGCGTGTGTTAGAAAAGCAAAACTAGCACATTTCAAGTATTACATACAGACATACACATGTCTGAGAGAATATTTTTTTTTTTGTCTGTTTGGGGTTTTATTTAATTTTTGTGTATTAGGTTTTTTTTTGTGACATATGTGACCTATTGTGGGATGAGAACAGGTGAGGTGACAGGCGACTTGCAAGGATAATGGCAACAGAAAGACATTTAACTGAGAAGCCTCTGCTCTTCTTAAGAGGGAAGTGATACAGGATTATCTCAGCTGCTTCTCACTGTTTTATAAAAAAACAAAAAAAACATTTTTGTCCTGTTTAAAATTGTCTTTAAAGGTACTGTTCAAATCAGCCAATACAATTTAAGTAGCTCTCATCCTATTGGCTGATTTTAATTTTTCAGCCAATAGGAATGCAAGGTACCCCAATATAAAACAGGTTCATTGCATTTAATCTTTAGTGTACAGCAGACAATCGCATGAAGAGGAGCCTCCACTTTGGATGTCAGCCCCGTCGCTGATCCTGCTCCGTTCTGTGCCCTCTCAGCTCCACAACCCCTGGATGAAGATTAAAGATGACTCCGCAACACCGGGATAAAGATTGAAGATGGAGCCGCCTGGAAGAAGACCTTCACCGCATCATGAATGGTGAGTACATATTTCGGGGTTAGTGTTAGGTTTTTTTTTCTTGTTTTTCTTTTTAGATTAGGACTTTTTTTTTTTTTTAATGGGCAGTAAAAGAGCTGATTGCCCATACAATGGGTAGCTTAGGTCTTTTATAGTAAGGTCTTTTTTATTTTGGGGGTTGGGTTGGTGGGAGGTTGAACTGTTAGGGGGAACTTAGTATTTTTATTTTAAATAAAAGAGCTGTTAAACTTAGGGCAATGCCCTACAAAAGGCCCTTCTAAGGGCTATTTGTATTTTAGTGTTAGATTAGGGGGTGTTTTTATTTTGGGTGGGTTTTTTTGTTTTTATAGGAGTATTAGATTAGGTTTCATTTTTTTATTTTGGATCATTTCATTTATTATTTCATGTAATTATGTAATTAGATTTTGTTATTTTTTGTAATTTTAGAGTTTGTTATTTTGTGTAATGTTTGATTTTGTTATTTTGTTTAATTTTAGATTTTGTTATTTTTTGTAATGTTGGTTGTTTTGTTTTTTTGTAGTGTTAGCAGTTTTAATTTTGTAATTTAGGTTTTTTATTTTTGGTATCTTTTTTTTTTTTTAAATAGTAATGTTAGGTTTATTTATAGTTTAAGCTTAGTTTTTTTAATTTCACAGGTAAGTTTTTTTATTTTAAGGTAGTTATATTGTAACATTAATTTAAAGTTAGCGGGTGTTAGGTTTAGGGGTTAATAGTTTAATTTAGTTTTTTTGCGATGTAGGGGGCCGGAGGTTTAGGGGTTAATAGGTTTGTTTAGGGAGTCGTGATGTGGAGGGTTGGCTGTTTAGGGGTAAAAGGTTTATTTAGTGTTGGCGATGTGGGGGGACGGCATTAGAGGTTAATAGGTTTATTTAGTGTTAGCAATGCGGGGGGCAGCAGATTAAGGGTTAGTACTTTAATTTAGGTAGTCGTGATGTGGGTGGGCAGCAGATTAGGGGTTAATAGGTTTATTATAGTATTTGTGATGTGGAGGAAGGCGGTTTTGGGGTTATTAGGTAGTTCATGGGTGTTAGTTTACTTTGTAACATATTTTTTATGAGTTTTGTGAAACATTTTTGTTTCTCAAAATCCATAACTACTGGTCTTTGATTGCGAAATGGATCATGGCGGTATAGGCCATAACGATCAAGTTAAAGCCATAACGTGCGTCTTGTAATATCGGTGAGCAGACCATTCCGCATTCAAAGGTCATTTTTTTAGCGGTAAAGCTGCGGAATCTGTTGGCGCTCTACAAATAATTGATAATAATAATAATAATACCGCACCCCTTGTAATCTCCCTCAGTGTAAATAATGTAAGTGAAATCAGTAGTATATGTATCACTGTTCACAAACAACAGAAGGTGCATATTATTCAAAGATAGAATCAGAAAATGTATTTTTCTTGTCACTTTAATTTCTTATATTACTCAGCTTGCTCTCAATTTTAATCAATTTCCATCAAAATAACATACTTTTTTTTATTTTTTAAAGCATTGCAAAATATAGTCAGACATAACGTGTCTCATGCAAGGAAGCTAAACATGTGAGCAGCTGATGGGTGAAATGTTGATCGCATGAAGAGAGAACACAGTGTGGCTAACCAAGGAATCAGCAACAAGTGATAGCGTGACGAAAAAAAATCATCAAAAACCATCTAAAAATAAAACCCATTGCAATTAATGTGTTACAGGCCTATATACTGATGCACTAAATTGCTTGTTGTTTTAAAGGAAATTTATAAAATGCTGCAAACTTAAAGGGATAGTAAAGTCAAAATTAAACCTTAATGATTCAGATAGAGCATTCAATCTTAATCAATTTTCCAATTTACTTTTATCATCAATTTTGCTTTGTTCTCTTGGTATTCTTTGTTTAAAGCTAAACCTAGGTAGGCTCATACGCTAGTTTCTAAGCCCTTGAAGACTGCCTCTTATCTCAGTGCATTTTGACAGCTTTCTCATCTAGACAGCGCTAGTTCATGTGTGCCATATAGATAACATTGGAGTTATTTAGTCAGCACTGATTGGCTAAAATACAAGTCTGTCAAAAGAACTGAGATAAGGGGCAGTCTGCAGAGGCTCAGATACAATTAATCACAGATGAAAACATATATTAATATAACAGTGCAGATTTTTCAAAACTGGGGAATGGGTAATAAAGAGATTATCTATCTTCTTAAACAATAAACAATCAAGTAGACTATCCCTTTAATGTAGTCCTGATAAGACTCTGTAATAAACTGATATTAATTTAGTGCTGCTACACTAAATGGTTCCTCATGGGAGGGGTCAAAGAGCAGGGATGGTACAAAAATATTCGCCTTGACTAGAAAAAATACATTCTGCCACCTGCCACTTGTACATTTTGAGTGGACAAAACACGCACACACACAGTAAGATCCTGCACTCATACCGCTGGGTACATTCTGGACTACCACCTTAAAGAAGAATGGTAGTAATGTGAAACAGTAACTGGATATAATAGCCAGATTACAAGTGGAGCACAAAATATTGCTTTTGCGATATTTGCACTCCACTTAGTAATACCAGCGCACGCAAATGTTTTAGGTGCAATGCGAACGCCACCTCACATTTGCATTGCACGCAAGCATAGTGCTCACGAGAGCACGCTTCCATAGGCTCCAAAGGGAGCCTCATTCTCATGCCGTCAGACATATATAGTTACAAGGAACACACAGTTCCCCATAGACCGCAATGTAAAGACACTTTACCCCACACCTGCCAACTTGAACCCCTTATAACTGATTTGTGCAGTTACTTTATTAAAAAATAAAGATGCTACTATTTTTATTTTTAATAAAAAAAACACTACATTGAAATTGTGAGCCATTTTGGGAGCCATTTAGAAAATGAACCAAAGAACTGATCTCTGGTTAAGTTTATGAGCGCTAATTGCTACCGCAAGCTTGCGTTAGCAATAACCAGCCACTTGTAATGGCTGGTTATTTATTGTGTGCCTGTGATAAATTAGCGCTCCACTTGTAATCTAGCCCTATGTGAGTGATAGAGCTAGGCCCCGTCTCTTTAACAACAGAAGACAATACAATTGTACAAAAAGACTCCTCTATTCCTTTTAAACAAATATAAAGGGGCCAACAAAAAAAACAAAGCAATGAAATGATAATAAAACACAGGCAATCTCCTCAACAGATTCAGAAGCACAACATACATAAGACAAATTACTGCTGCAATGAACCTGGCAGAGATTAGACAAACAATCATTAAAGTTGTCTATAGGATAACCACAGCTAATGTGGTTAGATATTTGGTTGTACGATGTGGGATTATTACTCATTAGTTTGCTTTCTTCCAACATTTAATATAATATTCAAAGGGATAGCTGTGTGCAGGTTTGTTATGTGAGACTAGTCTTTCCTTGTCTTTGCTTATTTGTGTTGGCCCACAATCAGGAAGGCTCTAATTAGGAGTAATTTAGTTATATTACACTTTTGTGCTCCCAGGCATGTACCTGGGAAAATCTCCAGGGTGCGTGCAGAGCTTTGGTGAGTAGCTATTACTGTCAGCTGATTACTGGCAATTTCAGATAAGATCTACAGGTCAATATGAGGGAGAGGTCGTAAAAAAATCATGAATGGAACCGACACATTAATTATACCCATAGAGATAGTTCAATAAAGTTACAGTATTCAAACAATTTATCCCATAGATTGAGATGCCAGCTATTCTATAATTAGAACCTTAATGATCACAGGAATGTTATGAAATGTTTACAAAATGAAACCCTACTAAGGGGACAATGAATTATTCCATAGAGTTATTTATAGATATAGATATTTTGCATATGTTTTAAAATATTATATTCATTTAGGAAAAATATTAGTAACGGAGATCACAAAAAGAAAAAGTGAATCTCTCTAACACATTTACAATTTTACATTACATAGCACTAGTAGTTGAGCACAAAGTATCGCTTCTGTGAAAGCGATATTTGCGATATGCGAATGTGACCTCGCGTTCACAATGCTCAGAACCATTGCGTTCACAAGAGTGCGTTTCCATAGGCTCCAATGGGAGAATCATTCTCATGCCGTGAGACACGGCATGAGAATTAGCACAGTAAAGGGGCTAAGTCATGCAGTGATGGGCAGCAAATATGAATATATATATACTGTATATGAATACATATACATATATTTTTACATGTGTATATACACATATTAACAGCTAAATCTATATGTACAGTATATAAGCATATACATATATATTTACTGGGAACACACCACAGTCCCCATAGACCGCAATGTAAAGGCACTTTTCAGCGCCATATAGTTTCTAATACCTCACAGCCGCCATCTTTAGATCCCAAAAGCTGCTAAGTGCAGTGGAGTTTTTTTTTTTTTTTTTTAAATGCTACTTCTTATTTTTTTGTTTTGTAAAGGGACCTCACATGTTATTTTGGGGGCAATTGGGGGACTTGGCCGTTTAAACTTGGCCATTTGCCGGTGCGCAATAAATTAGTGCTTCACTTGTAATCTAGCCCTAAGAGTGTGAGCTGTGTTTGGGACAATCATTTGTGCTAGTTCTTCTCATACTACCACACAGCAAAATTGTAACTGCAAAAATGATGTAGTTGCAAGTCATTGTGGTTAGAATGTCGCTGCAGCAATGTTACCGGCGCACGGTTGTTGTGGGACAAGAAACTGGCGTAATTATCATAATCCTTCTAACTCTGTACCAATACCTAAATGTAACTCTTTTAAAGGGACAGTACATAGCTTGAAATTAGAGGATTTTTCTGCAGCCATGCAATATATTAATATATTGGGTGAGAGTAAAAATTATTTAAATGGATCAACACCTTGCTTGCTGCCATTGCCTTTTCCAATAGCCAAACTCAATAGCCACCTCCCGCTTTATTTAGAGAAGATGAGTCACGAGTACACAAAGTTAGCAAATGTCATTTTTTTAAGAAAAACCTGCATTGTTTTGCAGTTTGTAATCTTATCTCTGCTGAAGCCAACTTGGGGCATACAGTGGGGCAAAAAAAGTATTTAGTCAGCCACCAATTGTGCAAGTTCGCCCACTTAAGAAGATGAGAGAGGCCTGTAATTTTCATCATAGGTATACCTCAACTATGAGAGACAAAATGTGGAAACAAATCCAGACAATCACATTGTCTGATTTGGAAATAATTTATTTGCAAATTATGGTGGAAAATAAGTATTTGGTCACCTACAAACAAGCAAGATTTCTGGCTCTCACATACCTGTATCTTCTTCTTTAAGAGGCTCCTCTGTCCTCCACTCATTACCTGTATTAATGGCACCTGTTTGAAGTTGTTATCAGTATAAAAGACACATGTCCACAACCTCAAACAGTCACACTCCAAACTCCACTATGGTGAAGACCAAAGAGCTGTCGAAGGACACCAGAAACAAAATTGTAGACCTGCACCAGGCTGGGAAGAATGAATCTGCAATAAACAAGCAGCTTGGTGTGAATAAATCAACTGTGGGAGCAATAATTAGAAAATGGAAGATATACAAGACCACTGATAATCTCCGTCGATCTGGGGCTCCACGCCCGTGGGGTCAAAATGATCACAAGAACGGTGAGCAAACATCCCAGAACCACATGGGGGGACCTAGTGAATGACCTGCAGAGAGATGGACCAACGTAACAAAGGCTACCATCAGTAACACACTACGCTGCCAGGGACTCAGATCCTGCAGTGCCAGACGTGTCCCCTGCTTAAGCCAGTACCTGTCCGGGCCCGTCTGAAGTATGCTAGAGAGCATTTGGATGATCCAGAAGCGGATTGGGAGAATGTCATATGGTCAGATGAAACCAAAGTAGAACTGTTTGGTAGAAACACAGCTTGTCGTGTTTGGAGGAGAGATAACACCATGCCTACTGTGAAGCATGGGGATGGCAACATCATGCTTTGGGGCTGTTTCTCTGCAAAGGGAACATCTTCAAGGCCCTTGACATTTCATCTTCAAGGGCCTTGAAGATGAAATGTGGCTGGGTCTTTCAGCATGACAATGATACCAAACACACCGCCCAGGCAATGAAGGAGTGGCTTCGTAAGAAGCATTTCAAGGTCCTGGAGTGGCCTAGCCAGTCTCCAGATCTCAACCCCATAGAAAACCTTTGGAGGAGTTGAAAGTCTGTGTTGCCCAGCAACATCCCCAAAACATCACTGCTCTAGAGGAGATCTGCATGCAGGAATGGGCCAACATACCAGCAACAGTGTGTGACAACCTTGTGAAGACTTACAGAAAACGTTTGACCTCTGTCATTGCCAACAAAGGATATATAACAAAGTATTGAGATGAACTTTTGATATTGACCAAATACTTTTTTCCACCATAATTTGCAAATAAATTCTTTCCAAATCAGACAATGTGATTGTCTGGATTTGTTTCCACATTTTGTCTCTCATAGTTGAGGTATACCTATGATGAAAATTACAGGCCTCTCTCATCTTCTTAAGTGGGAGAACTTGCACAATTGGTGGCTGACTAAATACTTTTTTTCCCCACTGTATATGTGTTAAGTGAGTTAGGCCTGTGTAACCTGTCATGTACACTTTGAGTTCTTTTCAATCCCCAGACTTAAATTACAGGATGGGGGACAAAATAAATAATGAGGATACATTGCACAGTGCCATGATGTTCCTATACTGTGGAAAAAATGTGATTAGTCATGCGAGAGAAGCGGTGGGCATTACACACTCATTGGAGTGTATAATGATGCATACTAGCCAGGGGATGAACAGATCCACTGCCCATAAGCAGCAAAGGCATGCAGACAACTTCTCAACTAGAAGAAAAAAAAACTTATATGTTGTGCAAAGCTCATGACGTATTCTTCTCGAAAAGTGTACATGAAAATGTGAATAAACCATATTGCGAAAATGTTTTCACAACGTAATATGTTCTATTTATTTCTAAATAAATATTTCTTGATATATGTGATGAATTTTGGACTGATGAATCTATTTATTACAAGATATGTATATTAATATATAGGTCTAGATATCTCGAGATCTATATGCGAATATCTCTATGAAAATACATCTGAGATATTGTTTAATGTGCATAAGATTGTAATGCTCTATCTTTTCATTATCTCCATAGTTAAACATATCTCTATACATAGAAATCCATGTTTCTCTATGGGGCCTATCTATCAAGCTCCGAAAGGAGCTTGATGGCCCGTGTTTCTGGCGAGTCTTCAGACTCGCCAGAAACAGCAGTTATGAAGCAGCGGTCACAAAGACCGCTGCTCCATAACCCTGTCCAACTGCTCTGAGCAGGCGGACAGGAATCGCAACAATTCGGGTTGATTGACACCCCCTGCTGGCGGCCCATTGGCCGCGAGTCTGCAGGGGGCGGCGTTGCACCAGCAGCTCTTGTGAGCTGCTGGTGCAATGTTAAATGCGGAGAGTGTATTACTCTACGCATTCAGCGATGTCTTGCGGACCTGATCCGCACTGTCGGATCAGGTCCGCAAGACATTTCTTAAATATGCCTCTATGTATGTGTATGTATGCCAGTGTAAAATCCCTTTGTCTGCTTTTTTTTTCTAACACCCGAGATCGCATATCTTTGAGCCCTTATAACTTTTGTGTGCAATATTTATTTTTAATCATTTGTATTAGACAGTGTTAATATGAGAGTAACTGAACTTTGTAACATATTTTTTAAGTGTTTCGTGAAACTTTTTTGTTGCGCAAAACTGTTAACTACAGCTCTTCAAGAGTGGAAAGGATTTTTGCATAAAAGGCAAATGGACACGAGCAATTGTGACTTTTCAAGATTTGTAATACCTGCGCAATGGAAAAATGTTCGAGAAATACCACAACGTACACGGAAAACTCATAACGCGCTACTTGTAATCTTGCCCAATGTAGTATAGGGTGCAATACCATCTGGATCTCCGCAAAAGATTCAAAGGGCTTATAAGGAAAAAAAATGAGGGAAGGTAGCACTCCAATAATGATGAAAAAACCTTTATTGAAAGTTAAAATATAAGCAATGATTTGGGGCTTAACAAAGGGACAGGAGCCTCAAAGCATTACGTTTTAGCTTTCAATAAAGCTCTAACAGATGACAGCTGCAAAACAATGCACTTGGTACAAGAATAAAAAGAACTGTGGCAAGCCTTGTTGTTTGCAGATGGCAAATGATAGCGTTTGATGTCTGCCAGACATCGCTGAATGCTGACAGCATACGCTGTTGGCATTTTACATTGCACAAGCAGTTCTGGTGAACTGCTTGTTCAATGCCGCCCCCTGCTAGAAGGGGGTGTCAATAAACCCGACCGTATAGGATCAGGCGGATTGATGAACGCAGCCTCAGAGGCAGCGGACCAGTTAAGGAGCAGCGGTCTTAAGACGGCTGCTTCATAACTGCTGTTTCCGGTGAGCCTGAAGGCTCACGCAGAAACAGCGGCATCAGGGGCCATTCAGCCCTTGATAAATCTGCCCCAATGTTACAGCTGTAGCTAATATCCGTCATCAAGGGGGGAACTTGCAGTTCTTTTGTAATGAAGGAAGTCTCAAGGTTTTTCATTGGACACATTTAGCTTCTGTCTTGGAAGTTTTTGGTCCTTTTAACAATATCTTCTACCAGAAGACTTTCTGTATTTTTTACTCTTACTTGTAAGCTTCCCTGTCTTGTTTACATGAAGATAAGATGGTTTTAAGGACTCAATATGCTTTTTTTTACCTAAAGTGATTTGTCTGATAACATCAATCACAAGATTATAACCCATCTCTTTGTCCTAATCCATAGAATTAATTTGATGGTCTCTTACTTATTTAAGATATTTTATTCTTACAAAGATATTACAAAGTTTTTTAGACAATATTTTATTTTGGTTGGTTCACGTAACAGTCAGAGTGCCACAGCTGTTTCTTTAGCTTTTTGTCTAAATCTCTTACCAAGCTTTACTTGGAGGCAGGATAGTCTTTTCCAAGATGCGTCATTGCCCATTTTACTAGATTTGTTTCCTCTTCTTGATTTTTCAAGAATGATGCTTATATTGAACAAATTTGCAAGGCAACAACATACTTTCTCTAAATTCTACCACTTTGATGTGTTTGGAAGAAAAGTCTTTCAGGCAGTATTGTCTGGCAATTAGGTTCCTGCCTTAAAACATTTTTAGTCCTACCAAAGTACTCATGGACTCTATACCTGGGCATGAGTTCCAGGAGTAATGGTTTGTGGACTCTTACCACCTTATGAAGGAAAACAAAATGTATGTTTATCTGATAAATAATTTATCTCATGGTGATGAGAGATCATGAGACCCACCCAATTTATTTTTTTAGTTAATTGTTTTCTGGTGGAAGTTCTAATTTGCACCTCATTTTCCCTGCTTTGTCATTTCCTACCTTTCTTCTTCTCCTTCTTGGCTATATGTCAGACTGGAATACCAGAGAGGTGGGAGGGATTAAGTGCTCTTAGAGCTTTAGCAATCTTTGCCTCATCCTAGTGGCCAGGAGTTGAATTCCGTTAATATATAATGGACTCTCACCACCATGAAAGAAAGGAATTTATCAGGTGAGCATAAATTTTGTTTTTGAGGTGTAGTCATTGCTTGTTGTTACGGCTTTTTTTTAAATATTAAAATATTTGATCATTATCAGTTCACAAGTTAAACAAAATGATTGTTTCCTGCTTTAAGAAAGTTATTTTCTTGTGGCAAGTCTTGGAACTGTGAGATATCCTCATTGATTGCCTTTAAAACTCATTGATTGATAAACAATGCTACCCAAACCTTTGAAAACAGATTTAGGGACGTATAATCTAAAAATCTCTGGCCTGGGGATATCTCATTAGTACTGTGAGGATCCTTGAAGGGACAGTGTACACCAATTTTCATATAACTGCATCTAATAGACATTACTATAAAGCATAAGATGCACAGATACTGATATAAAAAAAAAATGAGTCTATAATGTCCCTTTAAACAATTTTAGAAATGCAAAATTTAAGTTCAGAGCTATTTATCTTGCCATGTAAGGTTCTGTATATGAAAGAGAGGTTGTAAACAAAGATAATATAATGGTATGTATATTCTATGTTATGGCCCGTCATTTCTGGTCTTTGGCAAATACATATTTCAGATCAATTGTGTAGGGGGTCTTAGGGATCCTAAATCTCAAGGGGTTATTGGCAGTAGGGAGTCTTGGAGGTTAAGAAAAGTTTGGTGCATAGTTGTTTAATACATGTTAGGGATCTTGGGACCATAGGGTTAATTATGATATGAACTTCTGGCATGGGTCAATGGTGGAGGGGCATGGTTAGGATTAATGGAGACATGAGGTATTAGTGGTTATTTGTTGTGGGGGGAGGTCACCTTTAATTTATAGGACTTTAAACATCAGAACCTATATAACATACATTCCAGCATTATGGTGAACTGGGCCAGAAACTCCCTGAGAGTTTGTTCACTACGTTTAATGTTAGATCTCCAAGAGTTGTAATTCTGTGAGAATCTACATCATTCAAATATATATTTTTTTCAATTGAATATTACATTTATTATTTAATATTCAAATGTTACTCTCTCTCTCTCTATATATATATATATATATATATATATATATATTGTCTTCCATTATGCTTTTAATCTACCTGTGTGTTGCTAGAGAATGCCAGACTTTCTATGTGTGAGCTTTGGAGGATGTGTACCCAGTCCGGTTTGAGAATGCAGTCCTCTTCCGTGTTTTGTATCTGACTTTCGAAATTACAAAGGGCTTGTGTCACCCTTGTTTGTATCTCAGTGTGTTTGGTTAAAGCATGCATTGTGCTGTTGTAGGTTGTATTGTAATCAATGGAGCAGCATCTTTATTGCAACTGTTAACTTCTGGTCATATAGGACCCTGTCCAATGTCAAGGATAGCGGTATTAGAAAGGGGCCCTCAAAAGTTTACTAAAGTCCTAAAGTTTACTAAGTCCTAAAGGCGTTGCATTCCTATTCATATAGTGTAACAGCTGGGTGCATATGTCAAAAGCCATACAAAGTTCAAAAAAAGACTGCACCCACTGGTTAAGTATAAAAGTAAAAAACAGCTTTTAATTTTTCATGTTAAAAAACAAAGGGAGATTACATGACGTTTCGGTGATGTACTCGCAAAAGTTTGTTTTTGTGGGGCATCACACAGAGGATGCACTGACTTTGGGACTGTCTCTACTTTGGGATCATTTGATAAAGGTGCCAGTACAGCACCGAAAACGTCATGTAATCTCCCTTTGTTTTTTAACATGAAAAATTAAAAGCTATTTTTTACTTTTATACTTAACCGGTGAGTGCAGTCTTTTTTTTTTAAATACAGGTAGCCCTCAGTTTACGCCGGGGTTAGGTTCCAGAAGGAATGGTTGTAAATCAAAACCGTTGTAAATTGAAACCCAGTTTATTATATAAGTCAATGGGAAGGGAGGGAGATAGGTTCCAGGCCCCTCTCAAAATTGTCATAAGTAAAACCTAATACATTATTTTTAAAGCTTTGAAATGAGGACATAAACCTAATAAAATAATCACACAACACAGAATATATAATTAAACTAAGTTAAATGAACAAAAACATTTGCTAAACAGCATTATAAACCTAATAAAATAATCACACAACACAGACTTCATTTGCATTTTTCTGCAAGCAGTTCTTTCTATGCATTCCAATCTGGACTGATTTATAGACAGGTAGATCTTGTTCCTTTGAAATCTGCTCGATAGCTCAGGTCTGGTTAAACTGATTAATTTCAGCTTGCTTGGCTTTGCTGCAACACAAGCGGACAGCTCCACCTACTGGCTATTTTAATAAATGCACTGCTTCTCAATGCTTTTCAATAGCAGTCACAAGACTGGAAAAAAAGCTTGTTATTCTGAAACGGTGTAAATTGAACCGTTGTAAAACGAGGGCCACCTGTATATATATATATATATATATATATATATATATATATATATATATATATATATATATGTTAATGTCAGGGACGCTCACTAACAAAATGCTAGAAAAGATTGGTGAGGCTTATAACTTCTTGGGAATTACCAAACCCATAAGATCACTGTTACACTACTGCGGATTCCAGGAGCAACTATGTACAAACCTGCATCCAGAAGCCTTTAGAGGTGTCTTCTACCTGCCCGCAAAGACAAGTACCAGACCCATAGGTGGAAAGTAAAGCATACTTTCCTCTATCTAATATATACTACGTAACACAGGAAGAAAACAGAACTAAGAATGAGGGAGCTTCTTAGATGAGCCAACTTCAAGGTGGTAAAGGGGGAGTTGTCAATTTTTGTCCATTCCTCTAGAGTAGAAGGGACTCATCTGGTAAGTACTAGATATGAGAGCCAAGATATAAGCTTTGGCATAATAGCTTAGCTGAGTTATCAGTGTTACCAGACAGTTTTTTTCTGTTAGCAACAATAACAAAACAAAATTGTTATAATTCTCTTCAGTTGTTTCAAGAAGCCTCAACTCTTATATACATGGGAAAACTTCCAGGAGAAAGAATAGTTTCATATGCAAAACTAATTTCCCTGTATGGAATTAGTAATTAAATTCACACCTGGTTTAATCAAAGAAGAACATGGCTTAGGGCATAATATTGTTGCTTAACATTTCTGATCAGTGTCAAAAAATTTAATAATTCTCTTTATGCATTGTTGCTATGAGTGTTCAGTCTCAGATTGCAAACCGTTCAACACATTTGACAGTTAAAATGCTTTTCATACATGTTTACCAAGTTAAAAATAATCATTTTGTGTTTACAAGCTCTGGCTCAGATTACAGGGTCAATTTAACATGGTGCGGACAGACATGATCCGCTATAGCGAATCATGTCCGCTGCTCATCGATAAATGCCGACAGCATACGCTGTGAACTGCTGGTACAATAGCGCCCCCTGCAGATTCGCGGCCAATGGGCGCTAGCAGGGGGTGCACTATTGATAGCACAGGGTGCACTATCAATATCTATGGACCGCGCAAGGATGAGAGCACACAATTATATTACAAGTCCATGAGAATGTTTCGCCTGGCCCGACATCCCTTTAGGGCACCCTATACCTTCAATAGGTATCACAACCACACTAAACATTGCGCATATTACAAGTTGAAAGTTATGTGCTGCGCTCAAGTGTAACATAACAGCACTACAATAAAAGTTTACCAAAACACATGTAAAACACATTGAAATAAAGTATGACCCTAATATATAAATATATTTAATATAAAATATGTTTATTATTGAAAAATTGTTTAAAAGGGATATATATTATATGTCAAGGTGTTTGACTGGGAAGGGCTCAAAAGTGAATATATTTATATATATATATATATATATTTGTATGTGTATACATGTGTATTTATATGTGTAATTACGTATGTGCTCACGTACATACATATGTTCTTCACTTAGAAGAAAATGTTTATTTTTTATCTTAAAAATATATATACTGTATATATATGAGTGTATAATATATATATATATATATATATATGTATATATATATATATATATATATATATATATATATTTGATCTGATGAAAGAGATTCTATGAGTCTGAATTATCAAATGTCTGTCGGACCTGATCTGACAGTGCGGATCAGGTCCGACAGACATCGCTGAATGCGGAGAGCAATATGCTCTCCGTATTCAGCATTGCACCAGCAGCTCTTGTGAGCTACTGGTGCAACGCAGCCCCCTGCAGGCCAGCAGGGGGGTGTCAATCAACCCGATCATACTTGATCGGGTTGAATTGCGGCGATGTCTTTAGACCGCTGCTCCATAACTTGTGAAACACGGGCCCTCAAGCTCCATACAGAGCTTGACAGATACCCAAAATCTCTGAAACGTCATCTAAATAAAGCTGACTTTGATATGAAAAAAACCTGAGAGTGCAGATTTTTCATGGGACTATTGTATGCTTTGCTGCACCCAGGTGGCTGAACTTGGAGTGTGGATTAGTTTTTTACTGTGTTTTATATATAAATATATATATATATATATATATATATATATATAAAGTTTACAAGAGATTAGCACTCTCATTTTCTAAAGTTAATGCCAGGGTGTCAGGAACAGAAATGTCATAGAAGTAGTAATAGATCCGCACTTTCTGGACTTTCAAAGTGTATTAATTTATTGTGAACAGTGACGTTTCGGGGATCAAACGTTTCAGCTCCCACTGGAGCTTTCTTCAATGGAGACCAGACAAAAATGGATACTATATAAAATATATATATATATATATATATATATATATATATATATTATATATTACTAAAAATAAAATTTTCTTCTAGGTAAAGAACATAAAAATAAAGTAAAGTATTTCTCAATGCACCTTCAGCTTCAGCGTGGTTGTCCTAGTGGACCTTTGCATTTAGTACACAAGTGAAAGCCAGAATGAGCTTTTGTAGCATGCCCCATAGTCTATGGGGAAAGGGAGTTAACGCGGTCACGCTATCCGACTGCCAGATGTTAGCATTCCCCAGCTTTGCACAACCAACATTGTTATATTAATATACGTTATAACATTTAAACCTCCACATTTCTGCCTGTCTCTAAGTCACTTTAGACAGCATCTTATCACATGCTTTTTTATTTGCTTTTCACACAAGGGCACTGCAAATCCATGTGAGTCATATAGATAACATTGTGCTCTCTCCCGTGAGAGTGGCTGACATTGTTCTAATTGGCTAAAATGCAAGTCAATAGATAATAATTAAATAGTCATGTGATCAGGGGTCTGTCAAAAGAGGGTTATATACAAAATAATCACAGAGGTTAAAAGTATATTAATTTAACCATGTTGGCTGTGCAAAACTGGGGAATGGGTAATAAAGGGATTATCTATCTTTTTAAACAATAACATTTTTGGAGTTGACTGTCCCTTTAATGTTGTAACTTTGAAAATGTTTAATGATTTAAACCTGGCTCAGCCTCACCGCATCTGATTGCAGATAATGAGGATCCTGGGAATGCAAGGACCATTTTATCTTATGACCAACACACCTCCTACAAACCGAATTCAGTCTTTTACCCAGTACAGTCCAAAGGACACTCTATACCTGTGTTTAGTAATCTGGTACAAGAAGATTTCAATAAAATGTGTCAGTCTTATAAAATAAAGAAAGACAATTTATCTAAAAAGAACAATAGTCTATACACCTGCATTCCACATAAAAAGGGTATAGAATTGATAGATTATTGGTTAAAGGAGCAAATCACACTACCTACAGATAAGCAAAAATTCCTCCTTTCTCCCATCATGTATATATTGGAGCATAACTTTTTTATTTTTGAAGATTAATTCTTTCTTCAAATTAGTGGAACAGTGATGGGCACACGTTTTGCCCCAAGTTATGCCAATATGTACATGGGGCATTGGGAGGAACTAAAGATTTGGAATAATAACCCTTTTAAAGAATATATTGCTTTCTGGGGAAGATTTATTGACGACATTGTACTGATTTGGAAAGGTAATCAAGAGAATCTAATGAGCTTTATTGAGTATGCAAATAATAACAATAACATTTTATCCTTTACCCATAAGAGCAGTTATGATGAGATTGAATTCTTGGACCTTATCCTTATGCACGAACAGGTTAAAATTATCACCAAATTGTATAAAAAAAGAGGTAGATAGGAATGGCTACCTTCATGCAAAGAGTAGCCATCATCCTAACTGGATAAAAAATATACCGTTTGGACAGTTCCAGCGGATTAGCAGAAACTGTTGCAAAATTGAGGATTATGAAAAAGAGGCTGCTCTTTTGACTGCTTGCTTTCTGGAGAAAGGGTACCAAGAGAAAAATATTAAAGAAGCATATACTAAAGCCAAAAATTGTAATAGAACAGACGTCTTGCTAACCAAAAGAGTTAAAAATAACAAGAACAAATATGACCCATTTTTTCACTACCTACAATGAAGGAGCTACAGAAATTAAAGCCATTATTAAGAAACATTGGCATGTCCTGGGACAATATTTATTATGCAATGACCTATCAGATAGTGGTCCTCAGGTTATTTTTCGAAAGAATAAGAACCTTAAGAATCTATTGGCCGCCAGCCAACTCAAAGCGGGGAAAAAAGGAAAAGATTGGCTAACCGTACAAAGTATTGGTTTCTACAAATGTAACAGAGCCAATTGTGTGGCGTGTGAACACCACTATGGCAAAAAAACAACAAAATAGATAATAGCCACTAGTAATGGTTTTATTTGTGCCGTCAACACTTTATGTAACTGCAGAACAGATTTTGTGATTTATCTAGTACAATGTAGCTGTGACTAGCAATATATAGGACGAACGACTCGACCATATAAAATCAGATTACTAGAACATATTACTAATATCAAACAACGACTCAAGTCCCATAACCTATCCCTTCATTTTAAAAATGTTCATAACCAAGATCCTTCATGCTTAAGGGGAACAATTCTTGAAACTATAAAACAAAGACAAAGAGGGGGTAGTAGGGTTTTAGATTTGAGACATAGGGAGTCCTACTGGATACATAAAATTGGAACCCTCACTCCAAATGGATTGAATAAAGACATAGATTTGGCAGCTTTTTTAATATAACCCAATTCTGGTTCTTTTTTTAAGTGTAGGTCTTAGTTTTGTTTGATTTTAGCTTAGTATATTTATAGGCTTGTTTTAGTAAATATTATATAATATATGTGATTAATTGATAGAATTAGTATGTTTATCATATTGCCACTTTTGCACACATTTTCAACCTTGTCGTTTAGAACATTTAAGGAGCCAATCCAGCAAATTGTACCTTTATTGCTTTTTTGTATATGTGTGATATATAACTTACATAGATGTATATATATATATATATATATATATATATATATATATATATATATATATATACATATATACACAGTACATATTTTTTTCCATTATGATCTTATCTTTTTTAACCTCTCAACCTTTTGTTCAATTTTAGTCATCATTTTTTTATTAACATAAAATGGCTCATTATAGGAAGAGTTATAAACTTGTTGCCTCCTTCATCTAGCCATTTTTAACATCATAATGAGAATTATATAATATTGAGTTTTAGTTTTAAATATAAAATAAAAATATTTTTTTTTTTTTACTTTTTAAACTATTATAATTTAGAAATGTGTCATCTTTCAAAGTATCCAGGGGTTTTCTATTTTACACCGGAGCTTTATAAAGGACACTCTTCGATTTCAATTGAACAGCAAATTTTAGAAACACTCATGTTATGGCTATTCATAAAAATTGAAAATTGCTCTCTAATGACTCTCAAACACTGCACTCCAGTTCCACTAGTAAATATAGTGCTACGAGTAATATCCAACATACTTGGTAACCTTGTGAGCGAATGTTTTCAGGCTTGTTACTAAGTAACTTCCATTACACGTCACTATTGTGACGCACATGAGAGGGTGTGTAATTTTTGCTCTAATCAGGGCACTCGAGTATCGGGAAACTTTCCAGTTCCGTTTTTACTCAATCGCAGCTCACCAGCATCTGGTTAAGAGAAGCCAAGCCCCTCGTGTGACGACATAGTGGGAGAGCATCAGTTTAGACAAATCAGATCCCAGCAAATAGAAGGGGCGTGTTAGCGCCAAACCTTAAATAGATACCGTGGGAAGAAGGTGCAGATTTCGTTTATCCTTCGAAAACGCATCAGGTGCTAGTGTACACAAGTAGTACACCATTTTTTATTGCCGGAATTTACTCTTTAATGCTTTCTAAATGCCACAGAGTATAACTGCAACCGGCCGGTGCATTTTATTCTATTCTTGTATTTGAGGCTTCAATACTGTCTTATTACTGCTTAATCGTTACCTCATTGTCATTGAGGTAAAAAATTGTAAGTGCACATTTATATTTTGTTTTATCACCATACTCTTTAATAAACGGTATTACACTATATATGTGCCATTTTGTCTTGCCTCCATTTATATGACCATCCGCATTGGTGTTGGGAGTGGAGCCCAGATCATATTGAATCTAGGACATGGGAGTCTTTTGAATGAGAACATAGTGGAGAAACTCCATCTCGTGGAAGGAATACTACCATTCACAGAGGCTTCGAGACTACACATTGCATTTCCCTTACCTCATCTGATTGAGGTATTATCCTGTAAGTACAATACAACAAGGGAGTGCTACGGGAGACATGTATTACCATTATAACCTGCATAGAGGCCATATACATTTTCATCAGCTTAGCATTTCCTATGGACAATTGATTAACAACATTTCTGTATTGTATTTTATCCCCCTTATACAAGTGGATTATAGTTCATGAAGCACTAGCTAATAGTGATTATATTAAGGCGGATACCTAGCGCTAAAATATATCCCAGTATTCTTTGTTTTCATATATACACACATACATATACACTTAAAAAAAAAGACACATAAACACAAATACACACATTAACAACAAAAAAAACACTCATACACACACAAATCCACAACTACACCATTGACCCCTTCCCTTCCCTTGTTGGCTTTCCATATTGCAGCTTTAAGGGGGGGGGGGGCATATGAAAAATACATATGTCAGGGTTTTTATAATGGAACATTATTCAAACATTTATTTAAACAATCTCTTCTCCCTATAGACTTCAATGGAGCTCTCTTTCACATAAAACCTAGCACTTATCTACCACACCAGGGGCGGAACTACCATTGGTGCAGCAGGTGCCCAAGTGCTGAAGGGGCCATAGCAGTCAGACTAAACATGCACATGTGCAGAATGTGTACAATCCTAATGCGGGGGAGCCTTTAAGTTGTGCAGGTTGTCTATCTCCAAAATCATTAGACAGAGCAGCATATACATATTACTAGTGCTTATTACTGGGTACCTTAAGGGGACCCAAAAAAAATTTGCACCAGTGCCCTCTGTTGAGTAGGTCTGCTACTGACTCACATGCTAACCCGCCACTGTCCTAGACCTACAGCTCTAAACCCAAAGGTAGTTATGAATATTTTACACAGTAAAAAATATATTAAATATCAAAATTGATTAAAAATTTGTTTTAAGGTTTTAAGGTATTTGAGTGGAAAAGGCTCCAAAGTGTATATTCATGTTTATACAGTATCTCCCAAACACCTAGATTACAAGTTTTGCATTCGGGTTTTAACACTGAAAAAATGGTAATTTCAGCATTAAAACAACACCGCAGCCATTACAAGCCTTGTCGGTATAGCTGTACCGCAAGCCTTTTAGCCTGTAATGCAACGTTAGTCCCGCACTCATAAAAATTACGTTTTTTCATGGGATTCCCATAGCGCTGCCATTACGAGTTTTGCGGTGAGGCTAAAAATGTTGCGTTCTAGCCTCTACCGACAAGATCCATTTCGCAATCTAAAAGCAGTAGTTATGAGTTTTACGCTACAAAACTGTTACATAAAACTCATAACTAAAGTGTTACAAAGTACACTAACACCCATAAACTACCTATTAACCCCTAAACCGAGGCCCTCCCGCATCGCAATTACTATATTAAAGTTATTAACCCTTAATCTGCTGCTCCCAACATCGCTGCCACTATTTAAAATTATTAACCCCTATTCCGCCGCTCCCCGACATCGCCGCCACTATACTAAAGCTGTTAACACCTAAACCGCCGCCCTCCCGCATCGCAAACACTATTTAAATATTATTAACCCCTAAACTGCCGTCCGTCCACATCGCCCCCCTTATACTAAAGTTATTAACCCCTAATTCCGCCGCCACTATAATAAACCTATTAACCCCTAAACCGAAAGCCCCCACAATGAAATATACTAAATAAACCTATTAACCCCTAAACCAAAAGCCCCGACCTTGCAATAAACTAAACTAGTACCCCTTTATTACAATTTCACTATCTTAAATGAAATTAAAACTTACCTGTCAACTTAAAAAAACTAAGTTTAAACTAACAACTAAACTAATATAACTATTAAACTAAAATTAAACTAACTCTCAGTTACAAAAACTAAAATACACATTAAAAAAATCCTAACACTACTCTAAAAATTACAAACTATCTAATTACAAAAAATAAAAGACTAAATTGCAAAAAATAACAAACACTAAATTACGAAAAATAACAAACGAAATTATCCAAAATAAAAAAGAATTACACCTAATCTAATAGCCCTATAAATATAAAAAGCCCCCCTAAAATAAAAAAACCTAGCCTACAATAAACTACCAATAGCCCTTTAAAGTTAAACAGCTCTTTTACCTGTAAAAAAAATACAAAGACCCCCCAAACAGTAAAACCCACCACCCAACCAACCCCCCAAAATAAAAAACCTAACTCTAACAAAAACCTAAGCTACCCATTGCCCTGAAAAGTGCATTTGATTGGGCATTGCCCTTAAAAGGGCATTTAGCTATTTTGCATTGCCCTGAAAAGGGCATTTAGCTCTTTTACGAATAGCCCAAACCCTAAACTTTAAAAAAAAAAAAAAAACACCCAAAAAACCTTAAAAAAATCCTAACACTAACCCCCGAAGATCCACTTACAGTTGCTGAAGTCCCGCTTCAAGGATCTTTATCCCGGCAGCTCCATCTTCATCCAGGGGGCTCCATCTTCATCCAGGCGGCTCCATCTTCATCCAGGCGGCATATTCTATCATCTTCCTGGCAGCGTCTTCTATCTTCATCCCAGCCGCCCAGAGCGGGTCCATCCTGAAGACATCCGACGCGGAGCATCCTCTTCATACGGTCGCCGCCGTACACTGAATCTTCAATGCAAGGTACGCAATTAAAAATGGCATCCCTTGCATTCCTATTGGCTGATTTGATTTTGGAAATTTAAATCAGCCAATAGGATGAGAGCTACTGAAATCCTATTGGCTGTTCAAATCAGCCAATAGGATGAGAGCTACTGAAATTCTATTGGCTGATTTGAATAGCCAAGAGAATTTCAGTAGCTCTCATCCTATTGACTGATTTGAATTTCCAAAATCAAATCAGCCAATAGGAATGAAAGGGATGCCATTTTGAATCGCGTACCTTGCATTATAGATTCAGTATACGGCGGTGACCTTATGAAGAGGATGCTCCGCATCAGATGTCTTCAGGATGGACCCGCTCCGTGCCGCCGGGTTGAAGATAGAAGATGCCACCTGGATGAAGATGGAGCTGTCTGGATGAAGATGGAGCCATCTGGATGAAGATGGAGCCACCGGGATGATGATCCTTCAAGCGGGACTTCAGCAACTGTAAGTGGATCTTCGGGGGTTAGTTTTTTAAGGTTTTTTGGGAGTTTTTTTTTTAGTTTAGGGTTTGGGCTTTTCGTAAAAGAGCTAAATGACCTTTAGGAATAATTTTTATTTTTTTTATTTTGTGTAATGTTTTTATTTCATTTTGGGGTGGGTTTTTATTTTTAGATTAGGGGTTGGGCATTTCATAAAAGAGCTGAATGCCCATTTAAGGGCAATGCCCATACAAATGCAGTTTTCAGAGCAAAAAGTAGATTATTTTTTACTTTATTTTTATTTTGTGGTTTTGGGGGGTGGGGGGTTGTATACTGTTAGGGGGTGTTTGTTTAGTTTTATAGCAAAAGAGCTGATAACTTTAGGGCAATGCCTTACAAAAGGCCCTTTTTAACTAGTTTATTCTAGATTTGGCTTTTTTATTTTGGTTTTTTTTTTTTAAACAGGGTATTAGAATAGGAATAATTTTTATTGTTTTGAATAATTTCGTTTGTTATTTTTTGTAATGGTAAGTTTTTTTCTTTTTTGTGATGTTAGTTTTTAGTGTAAGGCAGCTTAGGTTTTATTTCACAGGTAAGTTTGTATTTATTTTAACTAGGTAGTTAGTAAATAGTTAATAACTATTTACTATCTAGTCTACCTAGTTAAAATAAAAACAAACTTACCTGTGAACTAAAAATAAAACCTAAGCTAGCTACAATATAACTATTTATATTGTAGCTAGCTTAGGCTTTATTGCACAGGTAAGTTACTTTGTATTTAGATTTAAATAGGTATTATTTAGTTAATAATTGTAACTTTAATTTAGCTATATTTTAATTATGTTAAAGTTAGGGGGTGTTAGGTTTAGGGTTAGGGTTACGGTCAGGGTTAAGTTTAGGGTTAGGTTTAGGGGTTAATAGTTTAATTTAGGTTGTTGCGATCTGGGGGGCTGGCGGTTTCAGGGTTTATAGGTTTATTTAGTATAGTGACAGCGATATCAGGTGTGGAAGATTAGGGGTTAATAGATTTATTTAGGTGGTGGCGATATCGGGAGCGGCAGATTAGTGGTTAATAACATTATGTAGGTGCCGGCAATGTTGGGGGCGGCAGATTAGAGGTGTTTAGACTTGGGGTTTTGTGTTAGGCTTAAATGTATCTTTTTTTTCCCCCATAGACATCAATGGGGCTGCGTTACGGAGCTTTTCATTCCGCGAGGTGTTAGTTTTTTTTCTAAAACCTTCTCCCCATTGATGTCTATGGGGAAAGCGTGCACGAGCACATCAAAACAGCGCTTGTATTTTGTGCGGTATGGAGCTCAACGCAACCATATCACACATACAAGCCGGCTGTTTCAAAACTTGTAAAGGCTGCGCTATGGAGGGTTAAATAACGCAACTTTTGTTGCGTTCGTTGAATTCCCTATAGCGCGCATAACTTGTAATCTACCTATAAGTGAGTACGCCCCTCACATTTTTGTCAATATTTTATTATATCTTTTCATGTGACAACACTGAAGAAGTGATGCTTTGCTACAATGTAAAGTAGTCAGTGTACAGCCTGTATAACAGTGTAAATGTGCTGTCCCCTCAAAATAACTCAACACACAGCCATTAATGCCTAAACAATTGGCAACAAAAGTGTAAGGGTTAAACGTGACCTCTCTGTCCCTTTAAGCCTTTTGCCTATTTAAGGCACCACCCACTAAGAATCAGTGCTGCTTTATTGAGTTCTAATGCTCATTGCTGTGTACTCAGACCGCTACAGAGTTTTATGCTCTATACTTTTGGAAATCATCCTATACTACACTTCTACTTGGAATTCTAAAGTTGCTCACTAACCTGTATAATAGTTGCTATACTTTCTGGATTATTGTTTCAGGTGCTGCTTCACATCTTCCTAAAACAACCTGTGTGTGACCGGCACTCGATAGCCGTGACGTCATCAGAGGCAGACGTCTGCATCTCTCCCTGCCTGTCAGCTCTAACCGGCTCTCCACGCTACTGTTTGTTTTAACTCACGGTTCCATACTGAGTTAAATATACTAAACGAAACAAGGGGAACATATCTACTCCGGAACATTACTCACAGGTCTGATTAACTTTATCTACTCCAATTTCTTATACTGTGAATTACCGTCTGAACTATCAAGTTCCCTCAATATACAGTATATATTAATCTGTTACATTTGCCACATTATAGTTTGTGTGATATATCCAATATTTCATTGCTCAACTATAACGCCTTGGCATATATAAAAGTACTAGGTATTACTTTAAAATCCTTTACTGGAATACTTAGCCAACAACAAAACCCTTATCAATCTCATAGGATTACTGTTGTCATTGACATATTTAAACAGTACCTAATAGATTATTACATAATAAAGCAGCCAAATAAGAGATTCATTAAGGGTTTGTTTTGGCAGAAGTTTTCATTAAAATAGAATATCACTATAACTTAATCTCACCATGGAACAGGATCCTATTGGTGAAAGAGTTCAAGTATTGTCTGATAGGCTCGATGCCTTGTCAGGTTCTTTTCATGAGCTACAAGTAGAAAACCAGGCCCTAAAAGCCTGTCTTCGAGAGGTATTGGCCCCTAAGCCGAGCCCCTCAGAACAAACACCTGAGCCCTTGGTCTCCCCTCCTGAGAAATTCTCTGGAGACAGAGCCCACTTCAGAGAATTCAGGAATTCCTGTTTATTGTTATTTGACTTAAAAACACGTACATACCCCACAGAAAGGGTCAGAGTCTTAACGGTCATTTCTTATCTAAGGGGTGAGCCCAGGGCTTGGGCTGACTCATTCTATGAGAACCAAGACCCTGTCAAGTTTTTTCAACCAGATGGCAGCACTTTATGATGACCCCTTCAAACAGGTTTCTGCCGAAAATACCTTAAGGGCCCTGAAACAAAAGAAAAATCCAGTGGAAAATTATATCACCCTCTTCAAGATTTCTGCACGTGACTCAGGATGGAACGAGGTGTCCCTTAAGACACAATTTCGTTTGGGGTTAAGTGAAGAGATTAAAGATGAATTATCCCGCATTGGTATCCCTGACTCCCTGGAGGAATTTTTCACACTTACAATTAATATAGATAGACGCCTCAGGGAAAGGAGGAATGAAAAAGCTACGAGCTCTAAAGGATATCTCCCAACTCCAACTTACCAGGTGAAGGATAGTACCCAACCCATGGATATCGGGTTTATGAAGGGACCACTCACCCCTCAGGAAAAAGCCAGAAGAAAAATGCAATGCCTTTGCATGTACTGTGCTTCCCCAGCCCATGAAGTGAAGGACTGCCCTATACTAGCTAAAACTAAGAAGGGTAGGTTGCTAACAACACATACCTCTTACGTAATTAAGACAATTAAAAATGCTTATATCACTGTCCCAATTCTCTTACAGTGGGACCACTACCAGACAACCACTGAAGCACTCATAGATACAGGCTCATGTAGAAACTTTATCCATCTAGGTTTTGTGAAATCCAATAAAATACCTTATGTGTGTAAAAGCAATCCAGTCTCGGTGAAAGTTATTGATGGGTCTTTACTTGCTTCAGGGCCTGTATTACATCAAACTGATCCTATTCAGGTAACTATTAATAACTCAGTAACTAAATCTTGTATATTTGATGTTATTACATCCCCTATTTTTGACATCATATTAGGTATGGAATGGTTATGTATGTACAAACCTACTATAGATTGGGATAATCTCAGCCTAACCTTTCCTAAAACAAGTACATCCTTGTCAAATACTGATCTATCTATTCTATGTAATACTTCTGCTAATATCCTGCCCACTCATTACGCAGAGTACTCTGATGTGTTTGACAAAAAGGATGCTGAGGTCCTCCCTCCTCACAGGGCTTATGATTGCCCGATTGACCTATTACCGGGGGTCTCCATCCCGTATGGTCACATTTATCCGCTCTCTAAACCAGAGTTGGAACACTTAAAGAACTATATTGATGATAACCTTAAAAAGGGGTTTATCAGACCCAGTACCTCTCCTGCCGGGGCTGGGATATTCTTTGTTACTAACAAAGACGGTACTTTAAGACCTATTATTGATTACCGAGAATTAAATAAGCGTACACGTAAAAACAGGTACCCTCTCCCGTTAATCCCAGAGTTGATAGAAAGATTGAGGGGTGCCACGGTTTTCACCAAGTTGGATCTTCGTGGCACCTATAATCTGATACGAATGAGGGCTGGAGACGAATGGCTCACTGCGTTCCGAACTAGATACGGTCTTTTCGAATACACAGTGATGCCATTCGGATTATGTAATGCTCCAGCTACATTCCAATGTCTTATCAATGACATTTTCCGAGACATACTGGATGTGTATGTTGTAGTCTATTTGGACGACATTCTAATTTATTCACAAGACCTAGATCAGCATAGACTACATGTAAGAGAAGTCCTTTGTAGACTTAGGACACACCATCTATATGCCAAACTCGAAAAATGTATATTCGAATCTCAGAACATAACCTTCCTTGGTTATGAAATCTCCCCAAAAGGCATTAAAATGCAAAACGACAAGGTTCAGGCTATTTTAGATTGGCCTGTCCCCCAATCAAAGAAAGACGTACAGCGCTTTCTAGGGTTTTCTAATTATTATAGAAAATTTATACCTGGCTTTGCAGCCCTCACAAAACCCCTGACAGTACTCACAAAATTGAATCAACCATTTGCCTGGAACCATCAAACTCAATCAGTATTTGACAATTTGAAGTCCCAATTTACTTCAGCTCCCATCCTCCAGTATCCAGATCTGCAAAAGCAATTTATACTAGAGGTGGACGCCTCAGAATTTGCCATTGGGGCAATCTTGTCCCAGAGAAAATCTTTTAAGGATCCGTTACATCCAGTGGCTTTCTTCTCTCGACTCCTACAACCTTCTGAATTGAATTACCCAGTAGGAGAAAAAGAATTGCTCGCTATCAAGTGTTCTTTTGACCATTGGAGACACCTTTTAGAAGGAGCTACCCAACCTACTGTTATTTATACTGATCATAAGAACTTGCAGTACTTACAATCTAATCGTACTTTGTCTTCCAGGCAAGTGAGATGGAGTCTCTATTTTTCTCGCTTTCAATATATCATCACCTATAGACCAGGTACCAGGAATGGCAAGGCAGACGCCCTTTCTAGACAAGCAACCAAACCTTCACAATCTCCTTTGCCCTCTACCATCATACCCAAGGAATGTATAGTAGGAATCATGACGGGTCTTGAACCCCTGTTCAAAAGAGCACTTGACACAGATACTTCTGTTCCTTTTCAGGACTTACTACCTGACGCTAATGGAGTATTACACAAGGACCACAAGCTGTATATCCCAACAAACCTCAGGAAAGAAGTACTGAATTCTGTTCACGAATCTCCTTTAGCAGGACATATGGGTAGGGATAAAACTATGGATTTGCTCACTAGATTCTATTGGTGGCCTACCTTACGCTCAGATCTTAAAAATCACTTGGACCAATGTGTCATCTGTGCCACCTCTAAACCCTCCAGACAATTGCCAGTCGGTCTTCTACAACCTTTACCAGTACCCCATGTTCCATGGCAGACTGTGTCTATGGACTTTATAGTTGATCTACCGACATCCAATAATTATACCACTATCATGGTGGTTACGGATTTGTTCTCAAAAATGTCACACTTCATCCCCATAACATCATTACCTACGTCCAAAATTTCTTGTGATCTATTTATACAAAATGTAGTACGCTTGCATGGCATCCCACTAACAGTTATCAGTGATCGTGGAACTCAGTTCACCTCCAAATTCTGGAGATCTCTTTGTAAAGCCCTCCACATGGAACAGAAGCTTTCCACCGCTTATCATCCGCAGACTAATGGACAAACAGAGAGAGTCAACCAGTGGCTGGAGCAATACTTGCGATGTTACTGTGCAAATCAACAAGAGTCATGGGCATTCTTCCTCCCACTAGCAGAGTTCGCGTATAACAACAACAGAAATTCTTCCACTGGTTTCTCTCCATTTTTCATTAATTATGGATTGCACCCTCGTTTTACTTTACTACCTAAGGTTGAGACACCTTGTCCTGTAGTAAACGATTTGGTCAATGATATCTCAGCTCTATTCCCAACTATTCATGATAATATTCTACATGCCCAAGCGTATCAGAGTAAATACTACAATCTCCGTCATAGGTCTAGTCCCACATATGTGGTAGGACAAAAGGTTTGGCTCTCAACTCGGAATCTTAGACTCTCATACCCTAGCAAGAAGATGGGGAAGTTGTTCATTGGTCCATACCGCATCATTTGGATCACAAATCCATCAACTGTCACCCTACAGCTCCCTTCCAATTTCAAAGTTCATCCTACTTTTCACGTGTCCTTAGTTAAACCTTGCTCTGTATCTACCCCTACTTCTCTTGATTCCGAACCAGTTCCGATACCTTCCCCGGATCAAGAATTTGTTGTACATAGCATCCTGGACTCACGCATCCGTGGGGGAATTCTATTTTATCTTATTCATTGGAAGGGGTTTGGTCATGAAGAGGACTCTTGGGAACCTGCTACCAATGTCTCTGCTCCTCGCCTTGTGTCCCTTTTCCACTGGCGAAATCCGGATCGTCCCAGACCTTGACCCACGCTGTGGTTCTTTGTGGGGGGGGCTCTGTAAGGGTTAAACGTGACCTCTCTGTCCCTTTAAGCCTTTTGCCTATTTAAGGCACCACCCACTAAGAATCAGTGCTGCTTTATTGAGTTCTAATGCTCATTGCTGTGTACTCAGACCGCTACAGAGTTTTATGCTCTATACTTTTGGAAATCATCCTATACTACACTTCTACTTGGAATTCTAAAGTTGCTCACTAACCTGTATAATAGTTGCTATACTTTCTGGATTATTGTTTCAGGTGCTGCTTCACATCTTCCTAAAACAACCTGTGTGTGACCGGCACTCGATAGCCGTGACGTCATCAGAGGCAGACGTCTGCATCTCTCCCTGCCTGTCAGCTCTAACCGGCTCTCCACGCTACTGTTTGTTTTAACTCACGGTTCCATACTGAGTTAAATATACTAAACGAAACAAGGGGAACATATCTACTCCGGAACATTACTCACAGGTCTGATTAACTTTATCTACTCCAATTTCTTATACTGTGAATTACCGTCTGAACTATCAAGTTCCCTCAATATACAGTTTAGCCTATATATTAACCTGTTACATTTGCCACATTATAGTTTGTGTGATATATCCAATATTTCATTGCTCAACTATAACGCCTTGGCATATATAAAAGTACTAGGTATTACTTTAAAATCCTTTACTGGAATACTTAGCCAACAACAAAACCCTTATCAATCTCATAGGATTACTGTTGTCATTGACATATTTAAACAGTACCTAATAGATTATTACAAAAAGTGAGTACACCCCTAAGTGGAAATCTCCAAATTGGGCACAAATGGTCAATATTTTTTGTGGCCACCATTATTTTCCAGCACTGCCTTAACCCTCTTGGGGATGGAGTTCACCAAAGCTTCATAGGTTGCCACTGGAGTCCTCTTCCACTCCTCCATGACAACATCACAGAGCTGGTGGATGTTAGAGACCTTGCGCTCCCCCACCTTCCGTTTGAGGATGCCCCACAGATGCTCAATAGGGTTTAGGTCTGGAGACATACTTGGCCAATC
The DNA here is from genome assembly GCF_027579735.1 of Bombina bombina. Classification (NCBI taxonomy): domain Eukaryota; kingdom Metazoa; phylum Chordata; class Amphibia; order Anura; family Bombinatoridae; genus Bombina; species Bombina bombina. The sequence continues at coordinate 150,736,565 of NC_069503.1, forward strand.
CATCACCTTAACCCTCAAATTCCTTAGCAAGGCAGTGGTCATCTTGGAGGTGTGTTTGGGGTCATTATCATGTTGGAATACTGCCCTGTGGCCCAGTCTCCACAGGGAGGGGATCATGCTCTGCTTCAGTATGTCACAGTACATGTTGGCATTCATGGTTCCCTCAATGAACTGTAGGTCAGCCAGCAGCACTCATCCAGGACCAGACTATGACACACCCAATACCATGCTTGTAACACTAACGAGTCACATGACACCGGGGAGGGAAAATGGCTAGTTGGGCCCAATTTGGACATTTCCACTTAGGGGTGTACTCACTTTTGTTGCCAACGGTTTAGACATTAATGGCTGTGTGTTGAGTTATTTTGAGGGGACAGCAAATTTACACTGTTATACAGGCTGTACACTCACTACTTTACATTGTAGCAAAGTGTCATTTCTGCAGTGTTGTCACATGAAAAGATATAATAAAATATTTACAAAAATGTGAGGGGTGTACTCACTTTTGTGAGATACTGTATATGTATATACATGTGTATATATGTGTCAGGATCCACTCCTGCACTTCCCTTATACACTGAGCTCTTTTGTACTATGTTGCCAAGCAGCGTGATGTAGGCCTTAATCGCTAGCCTCCTGATGACATCACATGCCTATTTAGCCTTGAGCTGCAGTATTTTTTGTGCCCGATCGTTGTTGTTTTCAACTTTGTGGCTACCTGTTAACCTTTCTGCCTGATTGTAAGTATGCTATTTGCCTAACCTTGCTGAAACACCTACAGTGTTTAACTCTGCATTTAACCTGTATCAAGCTATTCAGTCACAGCCTGTGTTAACCTGCTACTTACTAAAACTTCCTGAAACACCTAAAAAGTGTTTAACTCTGCATTAATCCTGTATCAATCTATTCAGTCAAGGACTGTATTAACCTGTTACTTACCTGAACTGCCTCAATTACCTGAAGTGCTTAATTCTGCATTTGACCTGAATCAAGCTTTCATTCAGAATCAGTGAATTGCCTTCTTTCTCATTATCCAAGGGCACGTGAGTTATTCTAAAGCAGTACCTAAATTCTGCACAGTTGTCTCTGGGGTTCACGTCCTGGATTATATTCAGTGTGCTAGAGTTTATCATTAACTCATTCTAGCCTTTGGGTCTTCTTCAGGACAGATCCTAAAACCTGACAATATGTGTTTATATATGTGTATATTTATATGTATATACATAAATACACATGTATACACACACACACACACATATATATATATATATATATATATATATATACATACATACAAATATTTAAACATAGTCATTGCCAAAAATATTGCACACCTGCATTTCTGTCAGATAATGCACCACTTCGCCCAGAAAATTGTTTCAATTATAAATATTTAGGCATTCTCATGTTTATTTCTTTTTTTGTATTGGTTTGACACAAGAAGTGGAGAAAAAATGCAAAATCTGACACATTCCACGCAAAACTCCAAAAATGGACTGGACAAAATTATTGTCACCTTCTCAAAATTGTAAGAAATAATTGCATTCCAAGTTTGTGATGCTCCTGTAATTTGTAATTAAACTCAACTGTATCAATTACCAGGTGCTGACAATATAGAAATCACACCGGCAACCAGTTAAAATGGTAAAAAATGTACTCAACCTTTCTGTTGTGTGTCTCTGTGTGCCACACTGAGCATGGAGAAGAGAAAGAGCAGCAAATAATTGTCTGAGGATTTGAGAACAAAAATTGTGGAAAAGCATGGACAATCTCAAGGTTACAAGTCCATCTCCAGAGATCTTAATGTTCCTTTGTCCACTGTGCACAACATTGTCAAGAAGTTTACAGCCCATGGCACTGTAGCTAATCTCCCAGGACGTGGACGAAAGAGAAAAATTGATCAAAGATTGCAGCAAAGGATTGTTCGAATGGTGGATAAAGAACCTTGATCAACTTCCAGATATATTCAAGCTGACCTTCAGGCACAGGGTACAAATGTGTCAGCTCACACTATACGTCTCCATCTTAAAGAAATGGGACACTATTGTCAGTATATTTATAAGAATCCTAGCAGTACTTTCCAAGCAATATATGAGTATAGGGCAGGGTTATAACTTGATATATTTAACAATCTTTCTTTAAACTAAAACCCACAATCAAATATGCATATTCTAATACAATAAAATTAATATAAATATCTGAATTCTTTATTATTAGTAAATAACTATGAACACATTGATATATATATATATATATATATATATATATATATATATATATATATTTTGTAAGAATTAAAATATGAGTCAATATTATATGCGATTAAACAAAACTATTCAAATATGCTATACAGAGTTCATGCAACTTTACCTTATTCACAGTGAAATATTACCCAATTAATACAATGAGATTCCAAGATCTTTAACAGCTAAACACCCAAGCAATACAATTCTAATAATGCTTATTTAAACAGTAGGACAGTCTATATACTCTAATTTAAACACTAGAAGTTATATATATTATTTATGTAAAAATCCAATTCTGAGTTATGACTATATATTTGCCCAGATAAACAACTTAAAATTTAGGATTAGTTTAACCATACACAGGCTGAATATAAGCTAAAATATAAACTGCTCTTTAAATCTATTAAATACAAATTGACTATGTTCTCACCAGTAACCCTTGTTTCAAGTTTAAAAAAAATTTAGAACAATTATACATCACCAATTTGAACCAATTCGTAGCGGTCTTTAGGTCATCTCATTTGAAGGAAAGTTATTGAATATCAAGGTAAGTTTCCAGCTTCTTGCTTAGTGAAATGTTCCCAAGGATGGCAGCCAAAATAAGATCACTAGTCTCAGCAAGTTACAGAACAACTCTCCTCTCTGCATTGACTACTCCTGTTATATAATCATTGAGGACCTGTTTCGTTCACGCCCTTTTTGCTTGTCCCTTGTCATTGGATAATTGGTTTAGTATATATTGTTGTTATGGAAACGCATCCTTTAAACAGTTAAATCTCTTAACTGCTATACTGGGTTCTGGCCCTCGGGTGGCAGCGTGACAAACACAAAACAGATTCACCAAGTCATTTCTACACATTTTACAATATTTCTATGAAGTGGTTATTTATCAGACCATAACTTCCAGCATCAATCACTTATAATATTGATTTTAGATAAGGTAGTATCTTATACATTTTCTGATCATTTCTATACCAAACACTATTATATTATATTAAAGCAATTTATACTGCTAACTATTCAAGATTGATAATATTTAAATCCAGACATTGTATTCATGTAAATACAGCATGCTTCACATTTTACAATTTCTGCATATATATGAATTGATGCCTGCAATAGAAAGGGAAATAATTGTTAGAAATGATTCAAGCATTCATATGTCTATTTGCAATATTATTAATGTAGTTATTATTCAATACAGCAATTATTTATTTAATATAATATGTTGTCTGAATATATGTACATGTTAAATCTCAAGATATTCTATGCTTCCAAATATATATAAAGCAGTGATCAAGTGCACCTGGTGCACGAAACATGTCTGCATGGGGATCAGCTCACTTGCCTGATTGTTAGAGTCACTGCTGGCTCTGTATAGGACATCCTGGTTTTGTCCTTTTTAACGAATGGAATAAAGTTCTTCTTTTTACATACCCTGCTGCCTGGAACTCGACATTATTTGCTCTTTTGAGTATAGTGCTTTTTATAGCACTTTCAGCATCATATTCCTTTCTACCTGAGCGCCTTCTCTACTTTTGCATTCTATATATATATATAGGTATATACACATTCATTTCTATGCAGTGTTCAAAACTATACAAAAATCCAGCAGATCACACACTGTCATATATTAATTCATCCAGATATCTCATTAACTCAGTTGCTCTTATCATTTTCATTAGATTTCTGGAAAACAGAGAGAGAGAAAAAAATGTTTTTTTTTATTTTTTTATTCCATGGTTCAGTGTTTGCAAACCCCCCCCCCCCCCCAGACATAGTGTCTGCATTACATGTATCTAAGTGTCAGAGCCACACAGCAGGGTTTATTTGCATTTGAAATGCACAGGGTTACTTTCTCACAAAATATGTCGCCTAAGTCACACTCTTAGGCAACATTGTGAGGGGTAAGAGATTTTATCTCACATTCCCAGACAGTCACACATATGGTCTCCTGAAATGGTTGTTAAATTTTAATTAAACCAAATACTCTATTGTTCTCACTTATATGCCCTTTTAACTTTTGCATCCTGAGTGGGGGAGAACCAAACATGATTGAAATCAGTCTTTCTAAATGAAATGAATAATTTTCTACTGACCAGCCAAATATCTGATTAAATATATATATTTATTAACCTTGAAATATATGATTAAAATATATATATTTATTAACCTTACATATACCTTGAAACTATGGTAGGAGACCCAGGAGCACCCCACTGCTGACACAGAAACATAAAAAGCCAGATTGGAGTTTGCCAAAACTTACCTGAGGAAGCCAAAATACTTTTGGGAGAATGTGCTGTGGACAGACGAATCAAAATTACAGCTTTTTGGTAAAGCCCATCATTCTACTGTTTTCAGAAAAAAAAAGAAATGAGGCTTTTAAAGAAAACAATACAGTCCTTACTATCAAATATGGTGGAGGTTCACTAATGTTTTGGGGTTGCTTTGCTGCTTCAGGCACTGGATGTCTTGACTGTGTACATGGCATTATGAAATCTGAAGACTACCAAAGAATTCTGTAGTGCAATGTAGGGCCTAGTGTCAGAAAGTTGGGTCTCCGTCAGAGGTCATGGGTCTTGCAGCAGGACAATGACCCAAAAAGCACACAGAAATGGTTTAAGACAAAGGGCTGGAGAGTATTGAACCAGCCAGCAATGAGTCCAGATCTCAATCCCATAAAGCACCTGTGGAGAGATCTCAAAACAGCAGTTTGTAAAAGGAACCCTTCCAATCTGAGAGACCTGGAGCAGTTGGCGAAAGAAGAGGGGTCCAAAATTCCAGTAGAGAGGTGTAAGAAACTCATTGATGGTTACAGGAAACAATTGGTTTCAGTTATTTTTTCCAAGGGGTGTGCTACCAAATATTAAATTAAGGGTGCTAATAATTTTGTCCAGTCCATTTTTGGAGTTTTGTGTGGAATGTGTCATATTTGGCTTCTTTTCTTCATTTTTTGTGTCATACCAATACAAACAAGAGAAATAAACATGAAAATGCCTAAACATTTGTAATTACATCAATTTTCTTTTAATATTTACATTAATAATGTTATCAGATAGTGTATATATGAGTGTAATGCTTTATTTTAATGTATTTATACTATCGGCTAGATTACAAGTTTTGCGTTATGAGTGAAAAAGCCTCATAACGCTGCTCTTTCACTACCGCTGCTATTACGAGTCTTGCAGGTATAGGTGTACCGCACACCTTTTTGGCCATAATGCAACGTAACTACTGCACCTTTCAAAAAGTCCAATTTCAATAGGACTTCCATAGCGCCGGTGTTGCGTGTTTTGCCTGGGAGGCCAAAAAGTGAGCAGTACACCCTATACCGTCAAGATTTGTACCGCCATCTAAAGTCAGTAGTTATGAGTTTTAAGTTACAAAGCTGTAGCATAAAACTCATAACTAAAGTGTTACAAAGTACACTAACATAAACACTAACATAAACTACCTATTAACCCCTAAACCGAGGCACTCCCGCATCGCAAACACTAAAATAAAATTATTAACCCCTAATCTGCCGCACCGGACATCGTCGCCACTATAATAAACATATTAACCTCTATACCGCCGCACTCCTGCATCGCAAACACTAGTTAAATATTATTAACCCCTAATCTGCTGTCCCCAATGTCACCGCTGCAACTTTACTAAAGTTATTAACGCCTAAACCTAACCCTAAGTCTAACCCTAACTCCCACTAACTTTAATATAATAAATCTAAATAAAAATTACTATCATTAACTAAATAATACCTATTTACAACTAAATACTTACCTATAAAACAAACCCTAAGCTAGCTACAATATAACTAATAGTTACATTGTAGCTAGCTTAGATTTTATTTTTATTTCACAGGCAAGTTTGTATTTATTTTAACTAGGTAGACTAGTTAGTAAATAGTTATTAACTATTTACTAACTACCTAGATAAAATAAATGCAAATCTACCTGTAAAATAAAACCTAACCTGTCTTACACTAACACCTAACATTACACTACAATTAAATCAATTACATTAATTAAATACAATTAACTAAATTACAAAAAAATAAACACTAAATTACACTAAATAAAAAAGAAATTATCAAATATTTAAACTAATTACACCTAATCTAATAGCCCTATCAAAATAAAAAAGCCCCCCAAAATAAAAAAAAAACCCTAGCCTATACTAAACTGCCAATAGCCCTTAAAAGGTCCTTTTGCGAAGCATTGCCCCAAAGAAATCACTCTTATACCTGTAAAAAAAATACAAACAACCCCCCAACAGTAAAACCCACAACCCACACAACCAAACCCCCCAAATAAAATCCTATCAAAAAACCTAAGCTCCCCATTGCCCTGTAAAGGGCATTTGGATGGATATTGCCCTTAAAAGGGCATTAAGATTTTTACCATTGCCCAAACCCTAAGCTAAAAATAAAACCCACCCAATAAACCCTTAAAAAAACCTAACACTAACCCCTGAAGATCCACTTACAGTTTTTGAAGACCGGTTTGGGCAATGGTAAAAATCTATCCTCATCAAGCCGGGAGAAGTCTTCATCCAAGCGGGCAGAAGTCCTCAACGAACCTGGGAGAAGTCTTCATCCAAGCGGCAAGAAGTGGTCCTCCAGGGGGGCAGAAGTCTTAATCCAGACGGCATCTTCTATCTTCATCCTTCCGATGCGGAACGGCTCCATCTTCAAGACATTCGATGCGAAGCATCCTCTTCTGTCGAAGGCTACTGAAGAATGAAGGCTCCTTTAAGGGACATCATCCAAGATGGCGTCCCTTGAATTCCGATTGGCTGATAAAATTCTATCAGCCAATTGGAATTCAAGGGACGCCATATTGGATGACGTCCCTTAAAGGAACCTTCATTCTTCAGTAGCCGTTGACAGAAGAGGATGCGCCCCACTGGATGTCTTGAAGATGGAGCCGCTTCGCGTCAGAAGGATGAAGATAGAAGATGCCGTCTGGATGAAGACTTCTGCCTGCCTGGAGGACCACTTCTTGCCGCTTGAATGAAGACTTCTCCCGGCTTCGTTGAGGACTTCTGCCCGCTTGGATGAAGACTTCTCCCAGCTTGATGAGGATGGATGTCCGGTCTTCAAAAACTGTAAGTGGATCTTCAGGGGTTAGTGTTAGGGTTTTTTAAGGGTTTATTGGGTGGGTTTTATTTTTTGCTTAGGGGTTGGGCAATGGAAAAGAGCTAAATGCCCTTTTAAGGGCAATGGCCATCCAAATGCCATTTTCAGGGCAATGGGGAGATTAGGTTTTTTACATAGGATTTTATTTGGGGGGTTTGGTTGTGTGGGTGATGGGTTTAACTGTTGGGGGTTGTTTGTATTTTTTTTACAGGTAAAAGAACTGATTTCTTTTGGGCAATGCCCCTCAAAAGGCCCTTTTAAGGGCTATTGGCAGTTTAGTTTAGGCTAGGGTTTTTTTTTATTCTGGGGGAGGGGGCTTTTTTATTTTGATAGGGCTATTAGATTAGGTGTAATTAGTTTAAATATTTGATAATTTCTTTTTTATTTAGTGTAATTTAGTGTTTATTTTTTTGTAATTAAGTTAATTGTATTTAATTAATGTAATTGATTTAATTGTAGTGTAATGTTAGGTGTTAGTGTAAGACAGGTTAGGTTTTATTTTACAGGTAAATTTATATTTATTTTAACTAGGTAGTTAGTAAATAGTTAATAACTATTTACTAACTAGTCTACCTAGTTAAAATAAATACAAACTTGCCTGTGAAATAAAACTAAAACCTAAGATAGCTACAATATAACTATTAGTTATATTGCAGCTAGCTTAGGTTTTATTTTAATTGAAATATTTTTTATTGAATTTCTTAAACACAAAGTACAAATCACAAGTACCGGGTGAAGATGACTCATTGTATACACATATGTCACTCCGACCACCCAGTGTTCTCCCCTCACATACATCAAGTATTACTTTCACCCCATACCTGGTCTAGTTTGACTAGAGCCACCTACCCCTTAACATTAACAAATAAATAACAGTACATTATAAATTACGAACTTAACTCCCCCTTCCTCCCATCCCTCCCTCCCACCAGGTGTTTCCATACTCTCCAGACATCTCTCAAATAGTATTTCTGTTGAAGAAAAAGAAAGTTGCTATCAACATATTGCAACATCAATCAGGTAAGTCAAGTATCTCCAGACATGGTCTACCTATTAATAGAGGATTTCCTCTGTATCTGTCTTATCTACCTTACTGTCGTGATTTCTCTCACTCATCTCTGTCCTGGGTGGTGTGTGGTCGAGTACAACCCTTCAGAATCCAATAGAACCATATTTTTTGAAACTGCTCAGTGTTCCCTTGCGCCCATGCTGCTAATTCTGACATTGTGTATATATCTTTTATTTTATCTAAAACTTCTGTCCACCTCGGTGCACCCACCTTCCAATGTCTAGCTATACAAATGCGTAAGCAAGTACAAAGAGTCCTAATAAAAGTGTTGATCGCTGAATTCAGCGAGCCCACCTTCTCATGTAAAAGTGCCTGGGTTATCGTTAGTTCAATGTTTTCATCTAATGTGTCACTGAGCAGCCTCGAGAGCCTATCCCATAATGGTCGGACCCTTGAGCAGTCCCACCACATATGTCTGTACGTCCCTCTCCTCCCACAACCTCTATAGCAGGAAGCATTATTCATGGATTGAATGTGAGCTGTCCTTTCTGGCATAAGATACCATCTAAAGGCCACCTTCAAACAGTTTTCCTTCATATCTGCACTGAGCATACCCTTCCCAGATTCCGATAGAATCTTTTCCCAGGTTTCCTGTTCTTTCACCTCCCCTACCTCTCTTTCCCATCTCTCCATTAAGGGAGACTTAAGGGTAGCCTTCTTTCCTTGTAACACCAAGTATATCTGAGAAATCACATGTTTCCCCCTGGAATGTGTACTGCATATCTTTTCCATAGGGGTCAAGGGTTGGTTTAGTCTAGTAGTCATGTATTTTGAGATAGCTGATGAAATCTGTAAGTAGAGAAACCAGTTCAATGTGTATGGTTGGATCTTATCTCTAATTTGATTAAAGGTAAATATTGTTTTCCCATCTAGAAAATCTGCGACCCTATAAAGGCCCTTATTTTCCCATTTTCCCACTGCTTTTCTAAGTTCGACTGGCAGTAAAAGTTTTAAGGGTAATAATAAAGAGTGAGGGTTGAATAAATGTATCTGTTTGGTTATCTTATGCCAGGCGTGTAATGACTCATATGTCACTGGTGACCTATATGCAAGTTTTTTGGCATTCCATAAGGGATCCCATAAGATGTCTGCCGGATTGTCGCTGCCTTCAATATCTGCTTCAATTTTTGGCCAGAGAACCCCCTGAAAGTTTTTCCCCATGATGACGGATTGTGCCAATCTGGAGGCGTGATAATAATCCACCAGGTTTGGGACTCCCACTCCACCCATCTGTCTATGCTGTTTTAGCAGTTGTGCCGCTATTCTCGCTTTCCCGTCCACCCTTAGAAAACTAAATAATTCAGTTTGTAGGGAATTTAGATCTGCCAGGGGGATCCCAATCGGCAGAGCTCTGAAAAGGTACAGAATCCTGGGTAGGACATTCATTTTTATAGCCGAAAGTCTCCCATACCATGAAAATCTCCCCTTTTTCCAGTTGTTTAGGTCTCTCCTAATGGCTTTATAAATAGGTACATAATTCAGTCTGTATAATTCAGAGAATGTACTATTAATCTTGACTCCCAAATAGGTAATGTGGGTTTTTGCCCATGTGAGATTAAAATTTAGTTCAATCGACTTTTGGGTATGTGATGGAAGACAAATTGGTAAAGCCTCACATTTATCTAGATTAACCTTGTAGCCCGAAATTTCTGAAAACTTTCCCAAGATGTCATATAGATTAGGTAAAGAGATCAGAGGCCTGGTTAATGTCAGCAAAACTTAATCTGCAAATAGTGTCAATTTATATTCGTCATTGGTCACCCTCACCCCCGATATATTCACCGATTGCCTAATAAGCGCTGCAAGTGGTTCTATACTAATGGCAAATAAGAGTGGCGAGAGTGGGCACCCTTGACGGGTCCCGTTTAAAATATCAATGGGTCTTGAAATGTACCCTGCTGCTCCCACTACCGCCGTCGGTCTTGAGTATATGGTTGCAAGTGCCTTTATAAATGCTCCCCTAAAACCCATGTTTTCCAAGACTTTAAACATAAAGGTCCAATCTACCCTATCAAACGCATTTTCCGCGTCAAGTGATAAAAGTAGCGATGGTGTCTTAGTCTGCTTTAAGTAATCTACTAGGGTCAAAATTCTCCTCACATTGTCCAGGGCTTCCCTATCTTTAATGAATCCCACTTGGTCTTTATGAATTAATGCTGGTAGAATTAATTTAAGTCTGTTAGCTATAATTTTTGTGAAAATTTTGAGATCTGTGTTAATCAGGGAAATAGGCCTATAATTTTGGCAGTATTTTGGGTTTTTCCCTACTTTAGGTATCACCACTATCTTAGCTCTTAACATGTCCCGGGGTAGCTCCCCCCCCCCCCCGCTAGTATGCCATTACAGAAGGCCAACATATGGGGTAGTAGCTCTCTCTTAAATCATTTATAGTATTCCCCTGTTAGTCCATCTGGTCCTGGCGCTTTTCCCGTTTTGAGGTCCCTAATTACTGTCAATATTTCCATAGCTGTAATCTCTGCATTTAGAGTGGCCAGATCTGAGTCCTGAGTCTGTGGTAGTCTAGCCTGCCCCAGAAGATTGTTCGTCTGCCGACCAAGATCCTCCCCAGCCACCTTTCTCCCATCGTAAAGATTCTCATAGTATTGAGCAAAGGTTTCGGTTATCTCCTGGGGGTTTGAAGTGGGAGTCCCCCCCTGTCTGTGTATAGAAGGTATTGCAAAAAGCTTGGTTCTCTCCCTCAATTTATATGCCAGATATTTATCAGGCTTGTTTGTGTACACATAATAGTGTGCCCTCAGCCGCAGAGCAGCACGGATAGAGTTTTCGTTTAAAATTGTGGCCAATTCTTTACGTTTAGTCTGAAGAGATTTATATACCCCCGAGGAAAGAGTTCGTTTATGGTCCCGCTCCAGTGTCTCAACCTCTCTCTGAAGTGTGTTCACTGAATGTGTTGAGTGTCTCACTACCATCGATTTCTCTTTAATAAGCAAACCCCTCAACACCGGTTTGTGAGCGGCCCAGATCATTAATGGGTTACCTGTGGTCCCTGCATTTACTTGCCAATATTCCCCTAGTGCTTTTTTTATCCTCTCAAATATTGCTGGGTTTTTAAGGAGCGTTGGGTTATACGTCCATGATCTTGGTCTTAAAAAATTTAAAATCCCTGCTAGCTCTAAAATTACTAATGAGTGGTCAGACCACACGCATGACTGCATGCTTGATGTAATTAGGTTAGGAGTCAGTATTTTACTCACGAAAATATAATCTAAGGTGGAGTAAGAATTATGTGCCGGTGAGTAGTATGTGTATTCATGTTTGGAATTGCCCACCGCCTCCCATGAATCTATAAGGTTATGTGCTCCCATCGACTCCCTAATTGACTTAACTATTGCATTGTGACAATGTTGTTTACTCGACAGCCCCTTAGTGCCCCCCCCCCCCCGAAAAAGATGTCATAGAGACATTGAAATCCCCCCCAAGATTATTCTATCCTGTGACCACTGGGTGAGATGTAGCGATATTGTTTCAAAGAAGGCATTCTGTGTCTCATTGGGTGCATACACATTGCAAAGGGTGACTTTAGTGTTCTGAATAGTGCCTCTCACTATCACAAACCTACCTTTGGTATCCCTGATTTCACTATCAAGTATGAAGTCTAAAGAGAGTTATGCAGTAGGATCGTCACCCCCCTTTTTTTTTTAGTCTGTCATTGAGTGGAAATGCTGTGAGAACTTTTGAGTCCAGTATCTTGGGATCGTCTGGGATAAGAAGTGCGTTTCCTGAAGAAATATAATATTTGCATTAGACTTTAGGTATTGTGTCATAGCTGTACGTCTTTTAGTGTCTGTATTTAGTCCTCTGACATTATGAGAGATTAGTTTTATATTATGTGTCATCAGTAATCTCTTTCGCCTCTCTCCCCCTCCTCTCCTTGTGTCTTGCCTCATAAAATCTGTCCAAGTCCCAGAAGACCCCCTTTCCATCATTATTCCCTAATACCTGAATTCCCCTCATACTACGGAACTTTCTCAACTTCCCTCCTCCAAACCTTTTAGGAAACACCTGGTTTAACAAAATAAAAATTAAATAACATGAAAATTTAAACATAACAACATAAACTTTGTCATTCCCATCAGGGAACAAACACATAATATACCTAAGTGCAGATCACAACATCACTTCAACATTATGGCATAGCAAATATCTTGAGAATAGGCAAGAATTAAAAGAGAGAGAAAACAAAACATGGTAATTACATTGACATTTCTGGTTAGAAAAGGTATTTTAAATAGTGACAAAAAACAAATCCTGTAGTGACCTGTCCTTACATGATACCTGTCAGGGGGAGAAATTGCACACAATATGAAGAAATGTCCATATTACCAAACATAATTGTCCCGGTTGCATAGGTGATCTTCTAGATGAGGCACTTCATGACAAACAACCCTCCTCCCCCTTCCAAGCCCCAAGAACCAGGAACAAGTAAAACCTAGAGATCATAACATTTGCATGTTGTCATCATACTTATCTGTCCCTTGGTATATGTCCTTACAGGTCCCGATAAGTCCGGGCAAGTTCCTCTGCATCAGCTGAGTTATGATCCCAGAGAAGGAGATACAAGGAAAAAAAGGACAAAAATAAAGAATTGTCTCCTCAGACAATTGAACCTTCTGCGAGCTCTAGTGTGTTTAGGTCTTTCGCTTCTTCTCCGGAATCCTGGACCATTGTTTCTGGCGAGGCTTTCCCCCCTGGGTGAGTTGATCAGGGGTTGTTTCCTGCTGTAGGGCAGCTGGAGGATCCATCTTCAATCTACGACATGTTTCTGGGATTTCCTGAGGATCCTTGATAGAGAATGTCCTGTTTTCCCAGGTTATGTGGAGGGCAAAAGGGAAGCCCCATCGATATGGAACTTGATTTTTCCTCAGCAGGGAGGTAAGCGGTCTAAGGGAGTTTCTTCTTTGTAGGGTCCTCAGGCATAAATCTTGGAAAAACTAGATGATGTTCCCCTGATATTTAAAGGATTCTTTCTTGCCTCTGCGAGTATCTCCTCCCGTTCTTGAAAGCGTAACATCTTGATAATAACATCTCTGGGGGGCTCATCCCCCTTAGGTTTAGGCCGAAGTGCCCTATGCGCCCTTTCCATTTGGAATCTCTCATCTCCTCCTGAACCAGTAATGCTCCGAAAGAGATTAAACAAGTATGCATTCAGCTCTTTAGGGCCTATCGTTTCCGGGACTCCCTTTAGTCTGAGATTAGGTCTTCGGCTACGATTCTCTAGATCCTCTAGTTTGTCGTATATATCTTCTATTTCTGATTGTTGAGATGTGACTTTATCTGTTACTGCGTTTAGGTCTTCTAACTTTGTATCGCCGCTTTCCTCTAAGGAGTTTACTCTTGACCCCAGATCCACTATCTCTTGTTTTAATTCTGTTACGCTGTTAGTAACAGAGTTTTGCAGGGATTCCATTTTTTTTAACAGTTTCTCAAAATTACTGTTAATATCCTGCTTGGAAACCAGGTGATCCAGATCAGCTTTAGTTATGGGCCTGGAGTCTTCCCCTCCATCCCTGGTTCCCTCCGCCACCTCCCTCTCTTCATCCGACTCTTGCATTTGAGTGTCAGATAACTTATCCCCTTTCATAGATTTGAAAAAAAGAGTAGCTGAAGACTGTTTATTTTGTAGAGGCGCTTTAGAGCTCTTCCTAGCAGCCATCTTAGCATGCACTTGTCACCCCGTAAGGTATAGAGTGCAGTGTAATAGTGTTCAGGAGATCAGTATGTCCATATATAGATAGGGTGTCTGGATCTTCGTTCTTAACCAGAGTGTAGGTATTGTTTCCTCATGCCTCTTCCAAAACAGTATATTTTCAAAAGACCAGTATATCACTGAAAAGTCTTCTTAGCTATGTCCAGTGCCTTTCATCAGCTAGGGAGCATGGGAAGGTCTCAGAAGACCAATTGTATATTGCAGGCAATATGAAGTATGAGCTCCCATGGAATCTCTGTTATATATCTAGAATCATATTCTCTTTACAGATTCTTCTTAATCACTTTATGGCACTATCAACCCCTTCATTTCAAAATAAACTTTCAAATCTTAGAAGGGGCAAAAAAGAATCAAAAGGGCCCAGCCTGTTGTATAGGTAAAACAAAAGTCTCTCCCTCTGTGTCGACAAGCTCTGCTCAGCATGGAAACCCTCTAACATATTATGGGTCTTTAGGGGCCGTGTCATTCCATGTAGCAAGGCCGTTTAAATTTTATATTCAGACACCTCTCTTCAATCTTCACCCCTTAGGTTCTCCACATTCTGTACTGCCGCAACCCCCAGCCTATTTATCAAACAGAAACCGGGCCTCCATGTGTACCTGTTGCTTCCGTTGCTTAGGAGCTGCCGCTGCCTGTCCTTCCTTCTCCTCCGCTCTCCCCTTACCGCCTCCTCCTCTCACAAAGAAGCAACACCCTTTATTATACCCTCCGGCTTCTTCGCAGCTCACCCCATTCAAGCTGGACGCGCTCTCTCTGCGAGCTGTAGTGTAATCGGTGCCATGTGGGTTATAACAATGGCGTCTGAGACGTTTCTGTGCTGACCTCTGTTATGAGATTTTTTACATCCTAGGAGCTGCGGCTCTCCCAAAATCACTGCTGATGTTACCCTTTACTTATGTCTTTTCTTTTGCCAGTTCTCCTGTCACCTACATCACTTTCTTTGCCACTTTGTCTGGTATTCTGCACGGAGCTCTCCCTCTATGCTTCCATTCCTGAGCTGCACCAGGCTCCGCCCCCCCTTAGGTTTTATTTTATAGGTAAGTATTTAGTTTTAAATAGGAATTATTTAGGTATTAATTGTAATTTTTATTTAGATTTACTTTAATTATGTTAAAGTTAGTGGGTGTTAGGGTTACGTTAGGGTTAGACTTAGGGCTAGGTTTAGGGGTTAATAAATTTAGTATAGTGGCGGCGACGTTGGGGGCAGCAGATTAGGGGTTAATAAGTGTAATGTAGGTAGCTACGACATTGGGGGCAGCAGAGTAGGGGTTAATAAGTGTAGGTAGGTGGTGGCTATGTCAGGGGCAGCAGATTAGGGGTGTTTAGACTTGTGGTTTATGTTAGGGTGTTAGGTGTAAACATAAGTTTTCTTTCCCCATAGGAATCAATGGGGCTGAGTTACGGAGATTTACGCTCCTTTATTGAAGGTGTTAGGCTTTTTTTTTAGCCGGTTCTCCCCATTGATGTCTATGGAGAAATCGTGCACGAGCACATAAAACCAGCTCAAAGCAGTGATGGTATTTGTGTGCGGTATGGTGCTCAACGCAACCATATTGCCCGCTAACACCAGGTTTTTGCAAACCTATAATAGCAGCGCTATTAAAGGTGAGCTGTGGAAATAACTTGCAAATTATTACCGAGCCGCTCATAACGCAAAACTCGTAATCTGGCTGTGTTTGGTGCATTATTTTTAACCCTTACCCTTTCCTCTAGGTCTTTACTTGTGCAAACCCGACACGTGCTAATTTAGTTTGCGCTCAAGCGAACGGATTTACATTTAACTTGTAATACGCACGCAATTTTGCACGGTCACGATATTGTAATCTAGCCAAACAAGTTATTGTTTGCAATAGGCCGTATGCAAAATAACACACTGTGCATTATCATTTGCGCTCAATTTATCTAATCAAGGCCTAATTGTTTTTAAACCACAGAAAAATGTTTTTTAAAAAAAACATTTTAATTTCCCTTTTTTTAGATGCAACAAAGAATATAAATGAGTTTGAATGTCCCCTAAATTATAGATAATTGACTGTGTTGCCATTAATTCTTTTTCCGCTATACCTCAGTAAAACACATTATTATTGTCTAAGGTTTTATAACTTCATAGATATGATAGAGGTATAATATCTCAACAGTTTATGATCTGTGTTATGAATTAGTTCTGTGCATGATGAAGGGTCATACTGATTAGGCTATTGCAAAATGAGATCTGTCAATGCTTTTTTATACAACAGTGGCTCTGAGAAGGGACCACACAGGAATGTACTTTAGCATCATCACTATCTCCTTGTTTTCATCATTTATGATTTTAATCTTGCTTGGGATGACATCAGGAAGTTTTCTTAGACTCCTTTGTCTTCACGCGCTCTGTAGCTTAGAATAACACTTCTAACTAGAAATCATTATTGAACCATTTCTTAGCAGCTAATGAGACTGCTAGCGCCAACACATAGTATTTTATCTTAATCTAAATTGTATATGGCACATTCATGGAAGGTAAATATTTTGAGATGTTTTGGGGGGGAAAAATCAATAATCTGAGGTATCTATTCATAAAAAGTATGACAAGTTTGTTACTCTTGATATTATATGTGTATTTACTTCTACAAAAAAGAGGATTACGTTAGACTATATTAAATACAGATAAGTACAAGGCAAGATTACTTGAATAATTTCACAATTATTTAATATGTCAATGTAATGACCTGGGTAGGTCCTCAAAAAAGGGATCAGACATAAAGAGACAATCATGAATATGTGGAATGCTTTAATAAAGAAATAAAGTATATACTTATATAACAGATATGTCTGTATTGTATCCACTCTGTAGGATTAAGATTTATGCAGTGGCATAAAGAATATTAGGCCTTGGTCTGAGGTTTAGCCTACTTGGAAGTAAGGTCCAGACTGGTGGCAGTTATGGGCAACAGGACACTGGAATAGTCATGAATTACAGGAGACACTAACCAAGTAAAGACCAATATGAGTCAGTATCCAGGTATAGGAGAGCAGGACACAAAACAGTCTTATGCAACTGCTATCATGACACAACAGCAGGTACTAGCCAGCAGAGGCAATACAGAAAGAAAAGGGAAGAGGCTACCAAACACGTAGCATTAGCCCAATGTTTCACTTCACAATTGGGGCCTTTGTCAACAGCTCAAAAAGTATTTACAGACATTCTGTCAGGTCTTGTTGGATAATCTCCGTCCAGGTATGGACTCTTAGGTTGGGAAGTGAGTAGATAAAATACACAGTCCGAGGATAAAGCCCAGGATGTGACCAAATCAATAGGTCAAGGCATAGTCAAACAAGTAGGTTCGGCAACAATCAAGCAGAATACAGAATGATTCAGAATCACAATGCTGAAGAATAGTACAGTCCAAGCCAAAGGTCAAACCAGAGGAGCAAAAACACAGCCAAAAAAAAGTTCCCAGGAGGATATTCGAATACAAGCCGAAGGTCAGAAGGTACATGTCAGGTACTAAACAGAATCCAGAAGAGTAATCAAATCCAAGCAAAGATCAGCAGCAATAAAAATAAAAAAAAATAGCACAATGAGATGTTACGTCAACACACGGCGCTAAAGGAATACTGAGCCAGCTTAAATTTCAGGCTTAGCTGACTTCAAATTAGCGCACCGAGAGCAGGGTTACAGCAGGCACGCACACAAAGTCAATTAAGCAAAAAATCATTAGCACTACCCTGCCGAGAGTGAAAGATTGCGGCCCCACAGAAGGTAAATAAGCGCAGCCCCACTGAAGTGTGCTAACTGGTTTTGTGACACATTCAACAAAAAAATCAATTTATAAAAAGATGTGTAAATACCCAAACCCTTCTCAGTGTTATGAAGTTTTTATACTCTCAGGTTTAGAGTGGAGCTTTTATTATTGTGGAAAAAATATATAATAAAAAAAAAGAAAACTTTGGATGCGCCAACCTATCATCCTGAAATGTGAATAACTATGAAACAATAGTGCATATGTAGTGAAGACTCCAGTAAGAAATGTATTATAAATTAATAATGAGACAAATGATTACAAAAAATAATAATGTGACAAATAAATAAAAAAACTTGTCTAAACACGAAGTGAAAAATAGTCCCAATCCAAGGGTACACTCCCTTAGATCATACAGTGAGCGGCAGTCAGCTTCTTCCAGAATCTTGCTGGTCAAACAAGTCAATTCATCAAGAGGATATCAAAAAAGAAGAAGAAGGCACCACCATATTGCACAATCAGTAGCTCAAACACGCTTCAGCGCAGATACTGTTCTACTTACAAGATTTCAAGCACTTAAGAAGTGCTACACAGGCCTCCTGGACTCTTATGGTCTGGTCGTCCAGACAACTTCCCCTTATATGTTACAAACCACAAAATCCTTAATGGAATAAGGCTGGAGGGGTCTGTCTTTCAGTTGTAAAGATCACATGCGGTATTCCATAGAACTATGGCTGGATTATGGTTCCAATATTAAAATCCTCCCATAGAAAAATACCACAGAGGAATGGATAAAAACTACAGAGGAATGGATAAAAACAGGTCGTGGATAAAAGTCTAATATTTAAAAAAGACTTTATTAGTTATACACAATGTTTCTTGACGTTTCTTAAAGTTTCTTCAGGTGTAAATAAATTATTTACACCTGAAGAAACGGTCAGGAACGACCGAAAAACGTTGTGTCAGGAACGACCGAGAAACGTTGTGTATAACTAATAAAGTCTTTTTAAATATTAGACTTTTATATTAAGGTATTTGTTGCTGCCATTAGCAACAAGCAACTGAATCAGTGAAGGCTTTTGATTGCAGGGGAATTCTAATATGCCAGTGAACAAGTACCTTGGCCACAAAACGCATGTGTCGATCTGACTTTGTTCAGCAGAAAGCGAAACACCAGAACGGCTCAATCATCATCACTTTATTGCTATAGTTTAAAAGTTTCCCATTGTGAGCCACAGCATTCAAAAAATATTAAAAACAAACAAAAAACAGTGCGACACACATCCTAACCAAGGACGAGTTTCGGGATTGCCCCGTACTCACAGATCTGACTTTGTTCCCTAACAAGCAACGACTTGTGACTTTATAACAACCTCCTGTTATTATGCTTTGCAATAAAAGCTAAATTTTAACTACCAAAAGTCTATTTCCTGAGGAGTGCAGAGGCATCTTTTTGCCTATTGTGAATTCTAATATTAGTTGCCAAAGTGGAATCAAGATAGCAGTTACTTGCCCCAGAGTCATTAATTGCATTAATTGTAATTATCTCCATGGACCACTGTAAGGAAATGGGTACAGATAAATATGATGAAACAGAGGGAAAAGGCAGAAGATTCCTTATTACATTATTTAGACTTTCTTCGGCCTCACAGGACAAGTGCACAGGAAAAAACACAGGGAAATCACAAGTAAAATCAAGTATCTAAATCTGGTCCATTTTGCAGAAGAAATTGGCCTCTTAATGGCTCCAATCTGAATAGGTCCCTCTTGCGGCAAAGTATCAGAAGACAAAGCACACACTGACGTAGGGTAGACTTGAGATTAAAACTGTGAAGTGAGCCTCTCCTGCTATCTCTCAAGAAATCTCCTTTAAGTTTGAATAACAAGGATCCACTGGTGGATCCACATGAGCAAGCTCATCTTAATATTGTTCAAGGCCCAGATAAAACTGATCAAGGAGAGACAGAGTATTTCAGTTTGTATCACTGGCAATACAACTTATATCACAAACATAGTCCTCCATAGGTCTTCTTTCCTGCATAGAGCCCTCAAATCAGCTTGAGCAGAAGATGTACAGTGAGGATCATCATATAGTATACTCTTAACAAGGAGTCCCAAGTATTGAGTATGTCACTATTCCTCTGAATCAAATCATGAGTCCACATCTAAGGTTTACATGTCAAAAAGGCAATAGCAGCACAAACCTTAACAAAGTCTGCAGAAAAGGTCCTAGGTTTAACCAAAAACAAGATTTGTCAGGCAGTGATAAAACGGAGAAGTATCTATCATTAGTAAATCTCTCAGGTATTGGCAAATTCATCAAGGGGAGGCAAAAAGTCCTTATTGCTTTGTTCCTGGGGCAACAGACTGACTAGGTCCTTCAGCAGCAGATGAAGCCAAAGTAGACAAGGTGGTAGAAGTTCCCACAGGAGTCTGTGACAGAGTCCTTCAGCTCTCTGTAATAGTTTCAGCTGAGAGGCTTGCAACTCTTGCATGCAGTGGGTGAGAGCTTTAAGTTGTCGGGAGAGGGTGCCAATAATAGTTTTCATCTCTGCTGTATACATACTTGCTTGGTAATTATATAAAGTACAGGGGCGTATTTTGGCCTAGGGAAACAGGCACTTGCCTAGACTGGCAGATTGGGAGGGGGCAGCATTTTTTTAACTATATTTTATAACTATTTAAAAATATATATAACTATATTTTAACTATATTTGTAAGAAGCTTACAGCAATTTTAGAAGTATACAGGAATATACTGGGAGATATTTCCCAAAGAGCTTACATTCTAGAGGGTTATAATAAGAGACTGCCCACGGAGCTTACAGGATAAAGGGAGTGCTGAACTTTCTTATATTCAGCCAGTTGTTGACTTTAGTTCTGTTGGATTTCAGAAATCTGTCTGTTTCTTTATACATTTTACAGCAATAGATAGTGTGTGCCTGTGTATGTCAGTGTGAGTATATTTGTGTGTGTGTGTGTGCGTGTGTATGTGTGAGAACATTTATTTTGGAAATCCAGTAAAAAAAAATCATTCCCTGACCAAAAAATATTATGGCCAAAACCAGCCTAAAACCTTGGGAGTAGGTGGCAGAATTTTGAGTGCCTAGGGCAACACAAAACCTACATACACCACTGATATAGTATGTAAGAGATTACCTTGATAAGAAGCTGGAACCAGTATCAACAGGAGATGAACTGCAGGAAATGCCCAAAAATAAGCTGAAGTTGGTACCAGAGAAGCAGAACCAAAACCAAACGTCAATATTTAGGGAGAAGACAGGTGAATAGTCAAGAAACTTATGGGGAACTAAGTAATAAGTATTGTCTGCAGGTTTATCAAGTCCTTTTAGCTGTTGAATTCGCTGTTAAAAATTACCCCTTAAATGTGTTGTTAAAAGGGGCAGTGTACTGTGATTTTTTTTCTCTCTCCTTTTATAAGTGCCTAATTATCCATTTAACCTGCTGGAGTGTATTCAATTGTCAAATTGGTTACATACACTCAGTGGTCACTTTCGGCTAGATTGCGAGTCTTGCGTTAGCCTTAAAAAGCAGCGTTGAGGGGTCCCAATGCTGCTTTTTAACGACTGCTGGTATTACGAGTCTGGCAGGAGAGGGTCTACCGCTCACTTTTTTTCCGCGATTTTAGGTTACCGCAAATCCCCTTACGTCAATTGCGTATCCTATCTTTTTAATGGGATTTTCCTAACGCCGGTATTACGATCGCCTAAAAAAGTGAGCGGTAGACCGTCTCCTGGCAAGACTCCTACCGCATTTAAAAGTCAGTAACATAAAACTCTTAACTAAAGTGCTAAAAGTACACTAACACCCATAAACTACCTATTAACCCCTAAACCGAGCCCCCCCCCCATATTGGAAACACTTAACTAAAATGTTTAACCCCTAATCCGCCGACCGGACATCGCCGCCACTTTAATAAATATATTAACCCCTAAACCACCACACTCCCGCCTCGCAAACACTATTTAAATTTTATTAACCCCTAATCTGCCATCCCTAACATCGCCGACACCTACCTACATTTATTAACCCCTAATCTGCCGCCCCCAACTTTGCCCCCAAAATCTAAATCTAACCCTAACCCTAACCTCCCTTAACTTAAATATAATTTAAATAAAACGAAATTAAATTACTACAATTAAATAAATTAATCCTATTTAAAACTAAATACTTACCTATAAAATAAACTCTAAGATAGCTACAATATAATTAATAATTTCATTGTAGCCATCTTAGGGTTTATTTTTATTTTACAGGCAACTTTGTATTTATTTTAACTAGGTACAATAGTTATTAAATAGTTATTAACTATTTAATAACTACCTAGCTGTCATGCATACTCCTTCCTATATTAGCTCTGCCCCTTTAACTGCTTGGAACTACCATAAATACCTGCAATTCACACTCATTCATTGCTTGGTATTGTTTCTCTACTGGGACCAGTCCTGAGCTGCACACCTTTCCTGTAATTCCTGCAGCAACCGCTCACTGAGCTCTGTTCCTGTTACTTCCAAAGCAGAGCTGGGACCTGCTTCGCTTCCGGAATTGCGGCCTCTGTGACGTCACACGCCACTCTCCTGCCGAGACCGGCTGCTTCTAACCGCTTACCGCTGTCTATCCTACTTGCGGTTCCTCTCATAGCCAATCCTGCAAATTAGGAATTCAAGGTACCGGTACTTGGGGATATATCTTTGCTCATATTTACACACTTATATTTCTGCTTCACACACTTGCACTTATACCTAAGTTCACGCAGTTATTCCTGAACTCATGTTAAACAAGCATCCTCCATTATTTTTCTGTTTTGTGCACAAACATAAAATGAGCTTGTGTTTATTAACTACTCATGCTAAAGAGGCTTAAGTATCTATTCACACTGCTGTTTAGTCTACTCCTGCATTTTATCAGCAATAGTGTTGTGCAGATGCTTATTATCATTATTTTTGTTTTCTTATTTTCTTCACATATTAACTGCTTCTTGTGTGTGTGCTAGGTTGCCACATATTACTTGTGTGTAATATCCGTGTGACACCCTGCTACACACTTAGCTACACCTATATTATTTATATACCTATTTGTCAGTAGCTGTGGTCCACTCTAACTCCTGTCTTTTTCTCAGACATTACAGAAATACCAAGCCTAAAACAAAATGGACCCAACTGATGTGAATACACACATACAAACACTAAGTAACAAAGTAGACATATTAACTGAAGGTCTTACTGCTTTAAAACTTGAAAATGATAATTTAAAAACTTATATCAAGGAGGTTGTGGATAGAAAACCTCCTCCCATAGAACCCCATATTAGTTCCCCTGAACCTTTCTCAGGAGATAGGAAGATGTTTAGGGAATTTAAAAATTCATGCTATTTACTTTTTACTCTCAAACCCTATACATATCCTACCGATAGGGTAAAAGTTATGACTACCATCTCCTACCTGAGGGCAGAGCCAAGGGCATGGGCAAATAGTTTCCTGGAGCACAATGATGACATTCTTAACTCCTTAGACTCTTTCTTCTCTGCCTTATCACAACTTTATGAGGACCCCTTTAAGCAGCAAACAGCTGAAAATGCCATGAGGTCCCTAAGGCAGAGAAAGAGAGATGTAGAAGAATATATAGCGGAATTCAAGAGGTGGGCTCCTGACACCCAATGGAACAACTTGTCTCTCCGAAACCAATTCCGGTTAGGGTTGTCAGATGCAGTTAAGGACGAGTTATCTCGTACCCAAATACCTCCCACTCTGGAACTACTTATAGACCTATGTATATGCATTGAAAGACGGCTTAGGGAAAGACATCACGAACGGTCTAGCCATGATTCATTCTCTAGGCCCAGGCTCACAAACAATCCACCCAGTACACACTCAAAACCCCCTCCAGAACCTATGGATATCGCCTTCTTAAGGGGACCCCTAAGTTCCCAGGAAAAAACAAGACGTCGCACCCATAACCTGTGCATGTACTGTGCCTCTGAAGAGCATGGGATAAGAGAGTGCCCCAACCTCACCCGCCAAAGAAAGGGTAAGCTGTTGACTCACTATCATTCAATTAAGACTGTCCTCAAATGTAACCAGTATTGTAAAACCACTCTTGTTTTACAGTGGGATCAAACACGGGTGACCATCTCAGGGATTATTGACTCCGGAGCCTCCCTCTCTTACATTGATAAAAGTTTTTGTGAAACTAATAAAATTCCCTTGCACAAGAAACTGTCTCCTGTTCATTTGAGAGGAATAGATGGTGAGGTCTTGTCCACAGGACCTGTTCTGTTTGAGACAATTCCTATTTTAATGTCAACAGAGTGTCACCATAGGGAATATATAAAATTCGATGTCATTACTTCACCAGACTTCCCCTTAATTCTAGGGCTACAATGGCTCAGGCAACATGATCCTACCATCACTTGGTCATCCCTCTCTTTACAGTTTACTTCAGATTACTGCAAGACCACTTGTTACCCTCAATTGCTACTTCAACCATCACCCGAAGGTGTAGAACCAAAGGTGCCCCCTGATTATGAAGATTTTTCCGATGTGTTCAGTAAGAAACAATCAGAAAATCTTCCACCACACAGGCCGTATGACTGCCCAATCGATCTCCTTCCAGGGGCGGCTATTCCTTGTGGGCACATTTTCCCTCTGTCTAAACCAGAACTCTTACACCTTAGATCCTACATCGAAGAAAATCTTAAAAAAGGTTTTATAAGACCTTCAACCTCTCCTGCAGCAGCAGGGATTTTCTTTGTTAAAAACAAAGATGCCTCCTTAAGACCTATTGTCGATTACAGGCAGTTAAACAAGGTTACTATAAAAAACCGCTACCCCTTACCCCTTATCAGTGAATTAATTGAGCGTCTAGAAGGTTCCAAAATCTTCACCAAGTTAGACCTCAGGGGAGCCTACAACTTGATCAGGATGAGGGCAGGAGACGAATGGCTGACTGCATTTCGTACCCGTTATGGGTTATACGAGTATGTAGTCATGCCATTCGGTCTCTGTAACGCTCCTGCCACCTTCCAACATCTCATAAATGACATTTTCAAGGATGTCCTGGATACCTACGTAGTCATTTACCTCGACGACATTTTAATATACTCCAAATCTCTAGCAGACCACAAAATCCATGTCCGCCAGGTATTGACTAGACTCAGAAGTAACTCTTTATACGTAAAAGCAGAAAAATGCATCTTTCATGCCAGCAGTATACCATTCCTTGGATATATTATATCTGATAAGGGTATACGTATGGATGATACTAAAATAAAATCTGTAGTGAATTGGCCTGTCCCTACTTCCAGAAAACAAGTTCAAAGTTTTCTTGGATTCGCCAATTTTTACAGAAAATTTATTAAAAATTACTCCTCTCTTTCTAAACCTCTTATTGATCTCACAAAGCAAAATACAAAATTCTCCTGGTCTACTGTCGCTCAAGATGCTTTTGATTTACTGAAATCACGATTTACATCTGCTCCCATTTTGCGCTACCCAAACCCAGAACTTCCTTACACACTTGAAGTAGACGCTTCTGATTTTGCACTTGGTGCCATCCTTTCACAACGACAATCATTGCAACAACCATTACATCCTGTAGCTTACTATTCTCGTACTCTAACAACAGCAGAAAGAAATTATCCAATTGGCGAAAAGGAACTCCTGGCTATTAAGGCTGCATTCGAGCAATGGAGACACCTACTGGAAGGTGTTACAACACCAACCATAGTTTATACTGATCATCGAAACTTACAATTCCTAAAATCCACAAGAACGCTTTCGGCTCGCCAAGTTCGCTGGAATTTATTCTTTTCACGCTTCAATTTCCTCATTACCTACAGACCTGCCAGGAAAAATGGGAAGGCAGATGCCCTATCTCGACTTCCACAACCACCTCTGGACAATACCACAACCCAACATGTCATTCCCGAGGAAAACTTTCTTCTATTCATGGTTGATTCTGGACCTCTGTTAAAATCTGAACAAATGAAGGATTGCTCCAAACCTGAACATCTTCTAACAATTAACAACCAAGGACTTTATTGTTATGGGAACAAACTATATCTTCCACCTTCTCTACGTGAACAATTACTCAAATCCGCTCACGACTCATCTCTAGGGGGACATTGTGGAGTAACCAAAACTAAGGAATTAGTACAGCGATCTTACTGGTGGCCAACATTATTAACTGATGTGACACAGTTCATTAACTCCTGCCCCACTTGTACCATATCCAAAAGAAACAAAAGACCACCTTATGGACTTCTTCTGTCAATTCCTACACCTGATAGACCTTGGCAAGAAATTGCATTAGATTACATTGTGGATTTACCCATTTCTGGAAATAACACCACTATATTAGTTGTAGTGGATTTGTTCAGTAAAATGATTCATCTTATACCTTACCACAAGCTCCCCACTGCAGCTGAAACCATACAACTACTTCTAAAAAATGTCATCAGGCTACATGGCCTGCCTAAGAAAATCCTGACCGATCGAGGGTCCCAATTCACCAGCGCCCTGTGGTCTGCCTTCTGCAAACAATTTTCCATTGATAAGTCCCTTTCATCATCCTACCATCCACAGACGAATGGACAGACAGAACGTTGTAACCAATGGGTAGAACAGTTCCTAAGGACCTATTGTCATACGAATCAACATTCCTGGTCCCAAGTACTACATTTCGCTGAATTCGTCTTTAATAATACTCTACATTCTACGACTAAACAGACACCCTTCTATGTCAATTATGGGTTCCATCCTTCTTTCCAATGGTTGCCTGAACTGGTATCAGATCATTCCCATATTTCAGACTTAGCTTCCACCATCACTTCAAATTTCGTTTCTGTTAAACAAGCAATAGATGATGCAAAGATCATACAAAAAAAATATTACGACCGACGCCGCACTCCACCACCTACATACAAACCAGGAGATCTTGTATGGCTGTCCACAAAAAATCTACGCTTGTCAACTCCTTCCAGGAAGCTTTCACCACTCTTCATCGGACCATTCCCTATCCAGCGGATCATCAACTGCAACGCTGTTCGTCTTACGTTACCTACTACACTCAGGATTCATCCCACCTTTCATGTTACATTGCTCAAACCTTACCGGACCCTACGTACCCTACCTACAGATACCACTTTACCCCCTGTTTCCATAGACCCCAACATGGAATATGAAGTTGAGGATATTCTGGATGCTAGACGTTTCAGGGGTGATCTTCAATATCTCATCAAATGGAAGGGATACTCTAGTGAACACAACTCCTGGGAGCCATCCACCAACATCTCAGCTCCCAGATTAATTTCCAGATTCCATCAAAGACACCCTGAACGTCCAAGACTTTGAGCATCGGAGCTGCTCCTGGAGGGGGGTGTTCTGTCATGCATACTCCTTCCTATATTAGCTCTGCCCCTTTAACTGCTTGGAACTACCATAAATACCTGCAATTCACACTCATTCATTGCTTGGTATTGTTTCTCTACTGGGACCAGTCCTGAGCTGCACACCTTTCCTGTAATTCCTGCAGCAACCGCTCACTGAGCTCTGTTCCTGTTACTTCCAAAGCAGAGCTGGGACCTGCTTCGCTTCCGGAATTGCGGCCTCTGTGACGTCACACGCCACTCTCCTGCCGAGACCGGCTGCTTCTAACCGCTTACCGCTGTCTATCCTACTTGCGGTTCCTCTCATAGCCAATCCTGCAAATTAGGAATTCAAGGTACCGGTACTTGGGGATATATCTTTGCTCATATTTACACACTTATATTTCTGCTTCACACACTTGCACTTATACCTAAGTTCACGCAGTTATTCCTGAACTCATGTTAAACAAGCATCCTCCATTATTTTTCTGTTTTGTGCACAAACATAAAATGAGCTTGTGTTTATTAACTACTCATGCTAAAGAGGCTTAAGTATCTATTCACACTGCTGTTTAGTCTACTCCTGCATTTTATCAGCAATAGTGTTGTGCAGATGCTTATTATCATTATTTTTGTTTTCTTATTTTCTTCACATATTAACTGCTTCTTGTGTGTGTGCTAGGTTGCCACATATTACTTGTGTGTAATATCCGTGTGACACCCTGCTACACACTTAGCTACACCTATATTATTTATATACCTATTTGTCAGTAGCTGTGGTCCACTCTAACTCCTGTCTTTTTCTCAGACATTACACTAGCTAAAATAAGTACAAAAGTACCTGTAAAATAAACCCTAACCTAAGTTACAATTATACCTAACAATACACTATAAGTAAACTAATTACCCAAACTACCTACAATTAATTGGAACAGCCAATAGAATGCGAGCTCAATCCTATTGGCTGATAGGATTTTTCCTACCTTAATTACGATTGGCTGATAGGATTCTATAAGCCAATCGGAATTCAAGGGACGCCATCTTGGATGACGTCACTTAAAGGACCAGTCATTCAGTCGTCGGCCGTCGGATGAAGAGGATGTTCCACGTCGGATGTCTTGAAGATGGACCCGCTCTGTTCCGGAAGGATGAAGATTTCTGCCGGTCTGGAGGTCCTCTTCTGGCCGGATAGGATGAAGACTACGGACCCTCTAGAGGACCACTTGTGCCCGGCTGGGTGAAGACGTCTCAAGGTAGGGTGATCTTCAAGGGGGTAGTGTTAGGTTTTTTTAAGGGGGGATTGGGTGGGTTTTAGAATAGGGTTGGATGTGTGGGTGGCGGGTTTTAATGTTGGGGGGGTATTGTATTTTTTTTACAGGTAAAAGAGCTGATTACTTTGGGGGCAATGCCCCGCAAAAGGCCCTTTCAAGGGCTATTTGTAATTTAGTATAGGGTAGGGAATTTTATAATTTTCGGGGGCTTTTTTTATTTTATTAGGGGGATTAGATTAGGTGTAATTAGTTTAAAATTCTTGTAATTATTTTTTTATTTTCTATAATTTAGTGTATTTTTTCGTAATTTAGTTTATTTAATTTAATTGTAATTAATTGTAGGTAGTTTAGGTAATTAGTTTAATTATAGTGTAGTGTTAGGTGTAATTGTAACTTAGGTTAGGGTTTATTTTATAGGTACTTTTGTATTTATTTTAACTAGGAAGTTATTAAATAGTTAATAACTATTTAATAACTATTGTACCTAGTTAAAATGAATACAAAGTTGCCTGTAAAATAAATATAAATCCTAAGGTAGCTACAATGTAACTATTAGTTATATTGTAGCTAGCTTAGGGTTTATTTTATAGGTAAGTATTTAGTTTTAAATAGGAATAATTTATTTAATTGTAGTAAATTTATTTAGATGTATTTAAATTATATTTAAGTTAGGGGGGTGTTAGGGTTAGGGTTAGACTTAGGTTTAGGGGTTAATAAATTTATTATAGTGGTGGCGACGTTGGCGGCGGCAGATTAGGGGTTAATAAAGTTAATATAGTTGCGGCGACATTGGGGGGGCAGATTATGGGTTAATAAATATAATGTAGGGGTCGGCGATGTTGGGGGCAGTAGATTAGGGGTTCATAAGTATAATGTAGGTGGCGGCGGTGTCCGGAGCAGCAGATTAGTGGTTAATAAGTATAATGTAGGTGTCAGCGATAGCGGGAGCGGCAGATTAGGGGTTAATAAGTGTAAGATTAGGGGTGTTTAGACTCGGGGTTCATGTTAGGGTGTTAGGTGCAGGCATAAAATTAATTTCCCCATAGGAAACAATGGGGCTGCGTTAGGAACTGAACGCTGCTTTTTTGCAGGTGTTTTTTTTCAGCTAGCTCAGCCCCATTGTTTCCTATGGGGAAATCGTGCACGAGCACGTTTTGCCAGCTTACCGCTACCGTAAGCAACGCTGGTATTACAGTGAGATGTGGAGCTAAATTTTGCTCACCGCTCACTTTTCTGAGGCTAACGCCGGTTTGAAGAAAACTTGTAATACCAGCGTTGGCTTAAGTGAGCGGTAAGAGCCTTACCGACAAAAACTCGTAATCTAGGCGTTTATTAGGTACACCTTGCTAGTACTGGGTTGGACCCCATTTTGCCTTCAGAAGTGCCTTAATTCTTTATGGCATAGATTCAACAAGGTGTTGGAAACATTCCTCAGAGATTTTGGGCAATATTGACATGATAGTATCATGCAGTTGCTGCAGATTTGTTGGCTGTACATCCATGATGCGAATCTCCCGTTCCAACATATCCCAAAGGTGCTCTATTGGATTGAGATCTGGTGACTGTAGAGGCCATTGGAGTACAGTGAACCCATTGTCATGTTCAAGAAACCTGTTTGAGATGATTTGAGCTTTGTGACATGTTGCATTATCCTGCTGGAAGTAGCAATCCGAAGATGGGTACACTGTAGCCATAAAGGGATGGACATGGTCAGCAACAATACTCAGGTAGGCCGTGGCGTTTAATGATGCACAATTGGTACTAAGGGGCCCAAAATGTGCCAATAAAATATTCCCCCACACCATTACACCACCAGCCGCAACCGCTGATACAAGGCAGGATGGATCTATGCTTTCATTTTGTTTATGCCAACCCTACCATCTGAATGTTGCAGCTGTAATCGAGACTCATCAGACCAGGCAACATTTTTCCAATCTTTTATTGTCTAATTTTTGTGAGCCTGTGTGAATTGTAGCCTCAGTTTCCTGTTCTTACCTGACAGGAGTGGCACCCGGAGTGTTCTTCTGCTGCTGTAGCCCATCTGCTTCAAGGTTCGATGTGTTGTGCATTCAGAGATGGTATTCTGCATATCTTGGTTGTAACGAGTCGTTATTTGAGTTACTGTTGCCTTTCTATCATCTCGAATCAGTCTGCCCATTCTCCTCTGACCTCTGACATCAACAAGGCATTTTCGTCCACACAACTGCTGCTCACTGGATATTTTCTCTTTTTTGGACCATTCTCCGTAAACCCTAGAGATTATTGTGTGTGAAAATCCCAGTAGATCAGCAGTTTTTGAAATACTCAAAACAGCCCGTCTGGCACCAACAACCATGCCGCGTTCAAAGTCACTTAAATCCCCCTTCTTCCCCATTCTGTTGCTCGGTCTTCAGCAAGTAGTCTTCACCACGCCTAGAAGCCTAAATGCATTGAGTTGCTGCCATGTGATTGGCTGATCAGGTGAACAGGTGTACCTAATAAAGTGGTCGGTGAGTGTATATCTCCTTTACTTCTATTTTTGTTATTTTAAATAGGTGCTTTTGTCTATTGTATCCTCACCTATAATAAAAATTCAAGTTATAGAAAAGCTATGTAAACAAG
The DNA here is from genome assembly GCF_027579735.1 of Bombina bombina. NCBI lineage: Eukaryota > Metazoa > Chordata > Amphibia > Anura > Bombinatoridae > Bombina > Bombina bombina. Next base: position 150,767,725 of record NC_069503.1, read on the forward strand.
AAGGTTTAGAAATAAATCACACACCCAGTGAAGTGTTTAACAGAGGGAAGCTCTCTCCAGAGCAGAGAGCTTTAGATCACTGGGCCCTTAGTATTGGTTTGACCATGTATAGAGAAAAAAAGATAAGGGTGATTTTGTGCAATTATAAGAGAAACGCTAATGAGGTCTGCTTTCCCTTAAAGCTCAGCCTATTTCTTTGGGTTGTGGTTTCACTTACAAGAGACAGTTAGTTGATATACAAAAATATAACTAAAGGAGCAATTTCCCTTACGTTTTAAACTGTGCAGCTGGTATAACAGGTTTTTTTAAACACATTAAACAAGATTACAAGTAGCGCGTTATGCGTTTTCAGTTCGCAATGTGTTCTTTTCACAATCAATTTCCATTATGCGGGTATTACAAGGCTTAAAAAATCGGGATTGCGCTTGCGCATCCGCCTTTTAAGGCAAAAATAGTTTCCGCCCTAAAAGAGCTGTAGTTAATTTTTTTCGGAAAATAAAAAAGCTTTACAAATCACTTCAAAAATACATTACAAAGTACAGTTACACTCATATTAACACTCAGCTAGATTAAAGTTTTGAGCGCTATAGGGAAATTAACGACCGCCACAAAAGCGGCGGTATTTAACCTCCATATAGCGCTGCTATTACAGGTTTTGTAAAACCCGGCTTGCGTGGGCGATATGGTGGCATTGAGCTCCATACCTCACCAAAATACAAGCAGTGTTTTGATGTGCTCATGCAAGATTTCCCCATAGACATCAATGGGGAGAGCCGGCAAAAAAAAACCCTAACACCTGCAATCGCGAAAAAGAAAGCTCCATAACGCAGCCCCATTGATGTCTACGGGGAAAGAAAAAGTTATGTTTAAAAATAACACCCTAACATCAAAACCATGTCTAAACACCCCTAATCTGCTGCCCCCAACATCACCACAACCTATATAATGTTATTAACCCCTAATCTTCTGCCCCTAACATCGCCGCCACCTACATAATGTTAATAACCCCTAATCTGCCGCTCCCAATATCGCCGCCGCCTAAATACACTTATTAACCCTTAATCTGCTGCCCCTAACATCGCCGCCACCTAAATACACTTATTAACCCCTAATCTGCCACTCCCGATATCGCAGCCACCTACATTACAGTTATTAACCCCTAATCTGCAGCCCCCAATGTCGCCGCCACTATACTAAAGTTATTAACCCCTAATAACTTTATTAGGGGTTGAAGATGGACCTGCTCCGCGCCAGATGGATGAAGATAGAAGATGCCGTCTGGATAAAGACTTCTGCCCGCTTGGATGAAGACTTCTGCTGCCTGGATGAGGATGGATGTCCGGTTTTCGAAAACTGTAAGTGGATCATCGGGGGTTAGTGTTAGGTTTCTTTAAGGGTTTATTGGGCGGGTTTTATTTTTAGCTTAAGGTTTGGGCAATGTAAAAGAGCTAAATGCCTTTTTAAGGGCAATGCCCATCCAAATGCCCTTTTCAGGGCAATGGTTAGCTTAGGTTTATTTAGATAGAATTTTATTTGGGGGGTTTGGTTGTGTGGGTGGTGGGTTTTACTGTTGGGGGGTTGTTTGTATTTTTTTTACAGGTAAAAGAGCTGGGGTGCGATCCGATATACGGCGCAGGTTTCGGCGCAATCGTTGAAACCAGCGCCGACAGTAGTTTCAGCTCGCAACTTGAGCTATCCCATATACGGCGCCGTCAGATGCTAAAGTGCCGTAAGTCTGACAAACTAGCGATGTCCAGAAATCTGCGTAAGTACAAATTTCTGGAGTTGCCAGTGACTTACGGCACTTTAGAAACTGCCGGCGCCTACAAAACCTGACTAAGTTATTAAATCTCCCGTACTGTCTAACACGCCTCCCAAACATAGCCCGACACGTATACGCCTCTATCCGCTATCCCCCCTCACTCTCCTAACAATAAATGTATTAACCCCTAAACCGCCGCTCCCGTACCCCGTCGCACCTAATAAAGTTATTAACCCCTAAACCACTGCTCCCGGACCCCGCCACCACCTACATTAACTACCCCCTAATGTGAGCCCCTTACACCGCCGCCACCTACATTAACTACCCCCTAATGTGAGCCCCTTACACCGCCGCCACATACATTACCTACCCCGTAATGTGAGCTCCTACCCCGCCGCCAGCTATATTAAAATTATTAACCCCTAATCTAATCCCCCTACCCAGCCACCAGCTATATTAAAATTATTAACCCCTAATTTAATCCCCCTACACCGCCGCCAGCTATATTAAATACATTAACCCCTAATCTAATCCCCCTAAAGTAATCAGCTCTATTACCAGCCCTTAAAAGGGCCTTTTGCGTGGCATTGCCCCAAAGTAACAGCTCTATTGCCAGCCCTTAAAAGGGCTTTTTGCTGGCCATTGCCCCAAAGTAATCAGATTTTTTACCAGCCCTTAAAAGGGCTTTTTGCGGGGCATTGTCACAAAGTAATCAGCTCTTTTGCCTCTAATCTAAATCACCCTACACCGCCGCCACCTATAATAAATGTATTACCCCCTAATCTAATCCCCCTACACTGCTGCCACCTATATTAACTATATTAACCCTAATTATATTAGGGTTAATATAGTTAATATAGTTATTATATTATATATATTAACTATATTAACCCTAATTATATTAGGGTTAATATAGTTAATATAGTTATTATATTATATATATTAAGTATAATAACCCTATCTAACTCTAACACCCCTAACTAAATTCTTATTAAAATAAATCTAATTAATATTAATATTATTAATTAAAATATTCCTATTTAAATCTAAATACTTACCTATAAAATAAACCCTAAGATAGCTACAATATAATTAATAATTACATTGTAGCTATTTTAGGGTTTATATTTATTTTACAGGTAACTTGGTATTTATTTTAACTAGGTACAATAGCTATTAAATAGTTAATAACTATTTAATAGCTACCTTGTTAAAATAATTACCAATTTACCTGTAAAATAAATCCTAACCTAAGTTACAAATACACCTACACTATCAATAAATTAAATAAACTACAAATATCCATACTAAAATACAATTAAATACACTAAACTAAATTACAAAAAAAACAAACACTAAATTACAAAAAATAAAAAAAGATTACAAGAATTTTAAGCTAATTACACCTATTCTAAGACCCCTAATAAAATAACAAAGCCCCCCCCCCCCCCCCCAAAATAAAAAAATTTCCCTACCCTATTCTAAATTACAAAAGTTAACAGCTCTATTACCAGCCCTTAAAAGGGCCTTTTGCGGGGCATGCCCCAAAGTTATCATCTCTTTTGCCTGTAAAAAAACCCACAATACCACCCCCCAACATTACAACCCACCACCCACATACCCCTACTCTAAACCCACCCAAAACCCCCTTAAAAAAACCTAACACTAAGCCCCAGAAGATCTCCCTACCTTGAGTCGTCTTCACCCAGCCGGGTCGAACTCTTCATCCAATCCGGGCGATGTCTTCATCCAAGCGGCAAAGAAGAAGTCTTCCATCCGGGCGATGTCTTCATCCAAGCGGCAAAGAAGAGGTCCTCCATTGGGGCGAAGTTTTCCTCCAAGCGGCATCTTCAATCTTCTTTTTCCGACCTCCGATGCGGAACATCCAGCTGGCCCGACGACTGAAAGACGAATGAAGTTTCCTTTAAATGACGTCATCCAAGATGGCGTCCCTCAAATTCTGATTGGCTGATAGGATTCTATCAGCCAATCGGAATTAAGGTAAGAAAATCTGATCAGATTCAAGTTCAATCAGATTGGCTGATCCAATCAGCCAATCAGATTGAGCTCGCATTCTATTGGCTGTTCCGATCTGCGCTGGTTTGGTATACCTGTCTATGGGCCAAAAAACTACGGCCGAAGGCAGAAATATACGAGCGTAGCTTCTATGTTACGCCATATATGTGATACCAAACCAGCTTTTGCGGGCGACGCTGCATATCGGATCGAGGCCCTGATTTCTTTGGGGCAATGCCCCCAAAAGGCCCTTTTAAGGGCAATTGGTAGTTTAGTGTAGGCTAGGGTTTTTTTTTTATTTTGGGGGCCTTTTTATTTTGATAGGGCTATTAGATTAGGAGTAATTCGTTTTTATTTTTGATAATTTTGTTTTTTATTTTGTGTAATTTAGTGTTTATTTTTTTTGTAATATAGATAATTGTATTTTATTAATTTAATTTATCTTATTTTATTGTAATGTTAGGTTTTAGTGTAAGGCGGGTTAGGTTTTATTTTACAGGTAAATTTGTATTTATTTTAGCTAGGTAGTTAGTAAATAGTTAATAACTATTTACTAACTAGTCTACCTAGTTAAAATAAATACAAACTTACCTGTGAAATAAAAATACAGTGGGGCAAAAAAGTATTTAGTCAGCCACCAATTGTGCAAGTTCTCCCACTTAAGAAGATGAGAGAGACCTGTAATTGTCATCATAGGTATACCTCAACTATGAGAGACAAAATGTGGAAACAAATCCAGACAATCACATTGTCTGATTTGGAAAGAATTTATTTGCAAATTATGATGGAAAATAAGTATTTGGTCACCAACAAACAAGCAACATTTCTGGCTCTCACAGACCTGTATCTTCTTCTTTAAGAGGCTCCTCTGTCCTCCACTCATTACCTGTATTAATGGTACCTGTCTGAACTTGTTATCAGTATAAAAGACACCTGTCCACAACCTCAAACAGTCACACTCCAAACTCCACTATGGTGAAGACCAAAGAGCTGTCGAAGGACACCAGAAACAAAATTGTAGACCTGCACCAAGCTGGGAAGACTGAATCTGCAATAGGCAAGCAGCTTGGTGTGAAGATATCAACTGTGGGAGCAATAATTAGAAAATGGAAGACATACAAGACCACTGATAATCTCCCTCAATCTGGGGCTCCACGCAAGATCTCACCCCGTGGGATCAAAATGATCACAAGAACAGTGAACAAACATCCCAGAACCACATGGGGGGACCTAGTGAATGACCTGCAGAGAGCTGGGACCAGCGTAACAAAGGCTACCATCAGTAACACACTACGCCGCCAGGGACTCAGATCCTGCAGTGCCAGACGTGTTCCCCTGCTTAAGCCAGTACATGTCCGGGCAGTCTGAAGTATGCTAAAGAGCATTTGGATGATCCAGAAGCGGATTGGGAGAATGTCATATGGTCAGATGAAACCAAAGTAGAACTGTTTGGTAGAAACACAATTTGTCGTGTTTGGAGGAGAGAGAATGCTGAGTTGCAACCAAAGAACACCATACCTACTGTGAAGCTTGGGTTGGCAACATCATGCTTTGAGGCTGTTTCTCTGCAAAGGGAACAGGACGACTGATCCGTGTACATGAAAGAATGAATGGGGCCATGTATCGTGAGATTTTGAGTGCAAACCTCCTTCCATCAGCAAGGGCATTGAAGATGAAACGTGGCTGGGTCTTTCAGCATGACAATGATCCCAAACACACCGCCCGGGCAACAAAGGAGTGACTTCGTAAGAAGCATTTCAAGGTCCTGGAGATGCCTAGCCAGTCTCCAGATCTCAACACCATAGAAAACCTTTGGAGGGAGTTGAAAGTCTGTGTTGCCCAGCGACAGCCCCAAAACATCACTGTTCTAGAGGAGATCTGCATGCAGGAATGGGCCAATATACCAGCAACAGTGTGTGACAACCTTGTGAAGACTTACAGAAAACGTTTGACCTCTGTCATTGCCAAAAAGGATATATAACAAAGTATTGAGATGAACTTTTGATATTGACCAAATACTTATTTTCCACCATAATTTGCAAATAAATTCTTTCCAAATCAGACAATGTGATTGTCTGGTTTTGTTTCCAAATTTTGTCTCTCATAGTTGAGGTATATCTATGATGAAAATTACAGGCCCCTCTCATCTTCTTAAGTGGGAGAACTTACACAATTGGTGGCTGACTAAATACTTTTTTGCCCCACTGTAAAACCTAAGCTAGCTTACAATGTAACTATTATTTATTTTGTAGCTAGCTTAGGTTTTATTTTTATAGGTATTTAGTTTTAAATAGGAATTATTTAGGTACTAATTGTAAGCTTTATTTAGATTTATTTTAATTATATTTAAGTTAGGGGGTGTTAGGGTTAGACTTAGGGTTATGTTAGGGTTAGGGTTAGGTTTAGGGGTTAATATATTTATGTAGTGATGTGGGAGGCCAGAGGTTTAGGGGTTAATAGTTTATTTTAGTATATTTTGTTGTGGGGGGCTTGCGGTTTAGTGGTTAATAGGTTTATTAATGCGGCGGTGTGGGCAGACGGCAGATTAGGGGTTAATAATATTTAAATAGTGTTTGCGATGTGGGTGGGCGGCGGTTTAGGGGTTAATAGGTTTATTATAGTGGTGACGATGTCGGGGAGCAGCGGAATAGGGGTTAATACATTTTTAAGTGGCGTGATGTCCGGAGCGGCAGATTAGGGGTTAATAATTTTATTTTAGTGTTTGTGATGCGGGGGGGCCTCGGTTTAGGGGTTAATAGGTAGTTTATGGGTGTTAGTGTACTTTGTAACACTTTAGTTATGAGTTTTATGGTACAGCTTTGTAGCATAAAACTCATAACTGCGACTTTAGATGGCGGTACAGATCTTGTCATTTTAGGCTGTACCGCTCACTTTTTGGCCTCACAGCAAAACTCGTAATACCGGCGCTATGGAAGTCCCATTGAAAAAAAGGACTTTTTTTAAAGTGCGGTACTGATGTTGCATGACAGCCAAAAAGGTGTGCGGTACACCTATACTGACAAGACTTGTAATAGCGGCGTTAGGGAAAAAGCAGCGTTATGAAGCATAACAATGCTTTTTCCCTCATAACGCAAAACTCGTAATCTAGCTGTAAGTCTGGTAAAAATTATTTAAAAAAAATATTGCACTTAAAAGTTATAAGGGCTGAAAGATAGGAGATCTCGGGTGTTAATGAAAGTAAATCGGAAAGTTGTTTAAAATTGCATGCCCTATCTGAATCATGAAAGTTTAATTTTGACTTGAGTGTCACTTTAATGCATTTTATTATTGCATCTATTGCATTTTTTTAAAAAAAAGTTATTTTAAATGAATATTGGAATTTAAAGGAAATATTTGTTCACAAAGACAGGATGGTTGCTAAGCACAGCAGTTTTCTTAGTGGCCAGTAACACGCTTTAGCCAATAAGACAAATCATTTGCTTGGTTTTTGTTTTGTTTGTAAACATTATTTAAAATAGCCTCTAACATGAGATATAATAAAATGACTTTAATGACCCTTTAGAAGGGAAAAAATAACAGAATATACAGCTATGGTTAATACATTTAGCATTTTCTTCTAATGTTATGTGTCTCTTTTTTAAATTATCTTTACAAAAAAAAACAACAACCCAGTTTAAGGTTTAGAACTGTAAGTGATCAATTTCATTATAAATCTTAGCCCATTATTCTGACTGTGCTTCATTTAATTCAGTATTATATTCTTTCATCTGCTTATAACCCTGATTCCTTTAGGATTAATGTTCTATATATAAACTCATTTCCATCTCTATGATGCTCCAAACGGAGCAACTAAACAGCGGGAAGTCTTCTTCTGAAACGAGAAAAAGCAAGAAATAGTCTTTTCTAATTAACTCAAATATTTCTACCCACAGCTGAGGGCATAGATAGTATCCTATCTTTTGTGTTACTTTAGATTTAGTTGTTCAGTAAAGTATTGACCCACAAATGTACATAAGTGCCCCTGCTGCCTTCCTGAAAAGGGTTCCTGAATAAGAGGTTTTGACAAAACATAGTATTCTTTAGCTCGGACATAATGGCACAGCAAAAGCAGGAATAAGCACAAGATACGTATTGGCAAATCTTTTCTCCTTTGACCCATAAGCTGTTTAAACTATACAAGAGACTAAAATTATTAAAATATATCTAAATGCTAATCTGCTGTGCGATTCATCGCAGAATAACTACCAAAGATTATTACCATAAATCAATTAATGAAAAAGGAAGAACAGACAGTTGATACTGAGCTGAGACGACCACCCACAAATGCATCTCAACAAATGCACATCAACACTAGCTGAGAATTTCTAAACCACAAGAAGAGCTTGATTTCTTTACAGTTGTTGTTTAAATATATATATAGGTGTGTGTGTGTGTGTGTATATATATATATATATATATATATATAAGGGTTCAAAAAGAAAAAATATATATAGGAAATATTGTCCTCCAGGACAATTAAAACATTTCTTCTTTTATTCATCATATTAAAAAACACAAAGGTCATTCGGTTCCACATGTCCAGCTCAGGTTGTGTTTATACTCTTGAACTACCTTACTAGCGGCTTGATTGCTGGTAATTCGTAAAAGGGCTTCTGCACAGATGATCCAAAGATGTGTATATGATTGGGCTAGAGCTTAAACCTCGGGTGTTTGACTTTTTTCTTTGCTACATGTATATATAAATATATATATATATATATATATATATATATATATATATATATATATATATATTGTAACAAGAATCTTTGGCAACCACTGTCTTCTAGGGTTTAAATGCAATAGAGGACAATCCAGATAAAGTTTTAAAAACTTTATTTTCTTCCAAAATAGCAAGGTGTCTTTAACAGCAACATACAGTTTGTTTGCAGGTAAGGCAAAAGGACAAGCTTCTCTGCACAAGCTTCCAAAACAGCAAATCTCTGTCTGCATTGTCTGCAGCAACACAAATGTCCTTTACAGAATGTAAACAGCAAACAAAAATCCAGCAAAACATTTAGTACATAATATTTTTAACAACACATCATATCAGGCCTCCTGCCTGGCTGTAGTCTACTTAGCTAGAGAAATGCTTCCCTTGTAAACCCTAGGAGCAGTAATCATGAGCCACATCTGAGTTTAATTGTCTTTAATAGCTGTAAGGTATTCACAACTAAAAAACACTAATCACTTCCCTGGGGTTTCTTAGCAAAATGGTAAAGTGAAATGTATCAAACTTGGTCTAATATATACTCTCTCTCTCACCAAACCAGACTTTCTGTCACACTTCTTCCCCCCCAGCTCACACTTGGTGGAATGAGCGACCATAGACATTAAAGAGTGTACCCTTGAAAGACCATCAGCATTGCCCTGCAAAAGACCTGCTCTGTGCTCAACAATGAAATGAAAAGGCTGCAAACTAAGAAACCATCTAGTCACTCTTGCATTCCTCTCCTTATTCTGACTCATCCATTTGAGAGGAGCATGATCTGTAATCAACCTGAATTTCCTCCCCAACAAATAGTACCGAAGAGACTCCAAAGCCCACTTAATAGCTAGACATTCTTTTTCAACAATAGAGTAATTTTTCTCTTGTTGGTTTAATTTTCTACTAAGAAATTATACAGGATGCGTCTCCCCTTGGTAACCTTGGGAAAGAACAGCCCCCACACCAACATCAGAAGCATCAGTCTGCACTATAAGAGCTTTACAAAAATCTGGAGGTACCAAAACTGGATAGGCACACAGGGCATCTTTCAAATGCGTAAAAGCCTTGTCTGCTTCTGTAGACCATTTAACCATTATTAGTGATTTTCCCTTTGTAAGATTAGTTAAAGGAGCAGCTATTGTAGCAAAATCTGGAATAAACCTATAATATCCAGTCAAACCAAAAAAGCTCTAACTTGTTTCTTAGTTAGGGGCTGGGGCCAGTTTTGTATGGCTTCTATTTTAGTTGTCTGTGGCTTAACTAATCCTCTCCCAATTGTATATCCCAAGTACTTCGCTTCATCTAAACCAATTGTACATTTTGAAGGATTCACAGTTAAGCCAGCAGAGAAAATGGAGTCAAGAACTGCCTGAACTTTTGGGAGATGTGATTCCCAATCTGTACTATAAATGATTACATCATCAAGATATGCTGCAGCATAACGAGCATGGGGCTTTAGAATTCTATCCATCATTCTCTGAAATGTTGCAGGAGCACCATGTAACCCAAATGGAAAAACTGTATAATGAAACAACCCATCTGGAGTTGAAAAAGCAGTTTTCTCCTTTGCCTGATCAGTGAGGGGTACCTGCCAATAGCCTTTCGTTAGATCAATTGTTGTTAAATAATGTGCTTTTCCTAGTCTTTCTATTAACTCATCAACCCTAGGCATTGGGTAGGTATCAAATTTTGAAATACAATTTAATTTACAATAATCGTTACAAAATCGTAAAGTACAATCCGGTTTAGGAACTAACACAATTGGACTGCTCTAATCACTGTATGATTCTTCAATCACCCTAAGTTTTAAAAAAAATTTCCACCTCCAATTTAATAGCCTCCCTATGGGCTTCAGAGAATCTTTAATAGCCTCCCATATAGGTTTAAGAGAAACTTTTTTTCCTCGTTCTGTAACTATGTCATGTTTAATTACGTTAGTTCTCCATGGCATCATGGAAAAAAAACCTCTCTGTTCCTTCTTATAAAGTCCTTGACCTCTTGCTTTTGATGCACAGATAGAGTTTCAGAAATATTTACCTCTGGCTCAGTAACAGGTATCTCTGTTTTATTTACCACACACAAAACCTCCCTATCCTTCCAGGGCTTTAGTAAATTAATGTGAAATATCTGCTCAGGTTTTCTTCTCCCTGGCTGACTCACCTTATAGTTTACATCACCCACCTTTTCAATTATCTCATATGGGCCGTGCCAAGTAGCCAAAAATTTATTTTCTACTGTAGGGACTAAAACTAGTACCCTGTCACCAGGCTGACAGCCTCCATTTGATCCCGCATTTGAGATATATGCTCAAAAACACTTCTATAGGGTGTATTTTCCTGTTCCCATGTCTCTTTAACAATATCAAGTAACCCACGTGGATGTCGACCATACAAAAGTTCAAAAGGTGAAAACCCTGTTGAGGCCTGAGGAACTTCCCTGATAGAAAACATTAAATAAGGCAATAAAAGGTCCCAATTTTTTCCATCCACATCAATTGCCTTCCGTAACATACTCTTTAGGGTCTTATTGAACCTCTCTACCAGCCCATCAGTTTGAGGGTGATATACTGAAGTTTTCAGATGCCTAATATGGAGCAGTTTACACAATTCTTTTGTAACCTTAGACATAAAAGAAGTCCCTTGATCTGTCAAAATTTCCTTGGGTATACCCACTCTACTAAACATAAGCATAAATTCCTTTGCTATAAATTTTGCAGAACTATTACATAGGGCTACTGCCTCATGATAGCGGGTTGCATAATCCAGGACAACCAGAATATACTGGTGACCTCTGGCTGACTTCACTAGTGGACCTATCAAGTCCATGGCAATTCTTTCGAATGGCACATCAATGATTGGTAAAGGCACTAATGGATTACGAAAATCCTTAGTGGGAGCAGGTAGCTGGCACTTGGGACATGAAGAGCAATAATTATTAACGGCCTTAAACACACCTGGCCAGTAAAACCTTCTAAGGACCCTTTCTTTAGTCTTATCCATTCCCAGGTGCCCCCCTAGTATGTGACTATGTGCAAGATTTAACACTGTATTATGAAAAACTTGAGTTACCAACAACTGTTTAACAATATCTGTGCCCTTTTTGTCTACTCTGTATAGCAGGTTATTATTTACTTCGAAGTGAGGATAAGGTAATGGATTTTCTGGCTGTGAAATAACACCATTTACAACCCGGATATAATTTCATGCTTCAGCCAAGGTGGGATCCTTCCATTGGGCACTTTTAAAATTACCACAATTTACCTCCAAATCTAATAAATCATCATTGCTTTCTGTACTAACACCTGGCTCATTATTCTGGATAGGCTGGTCTCCTATCAATACAGGCATAGGACAATAAGTTTTATCTTTACTGTTTTCGTCCAAATCAATTTCAGAAAAAGGAAACACAAAATCCTCAATTGTTTCATTGGACTCAGTTGAATTTACTATTAAAGCCCATAATTAAAAAAACTTAGGAAAATCTCTTCCTATCACCACCTCATGAGCTAATTTGGCTACTACACCTACCCAATGTTTTAAAGAACCACATTGTGTTTCGTAATTTACATCAGCTGTAGCATATTCACGTTTATCACCATGAACACAAGTAATACCCAGTTTATGCATATGATCTATAGTCACATCAGGTACTAAACATTTTGCCACTAATGTAACCATACTACCTGAATCAAGTAATGCTTTACACATTCTATAATTTACAGTCACCAAACACACGTGAGAGAAATCACTATTATCAGGATGAATACAGTAGACAGAAATTAGTGCAGCCCTGTATTATCATTTGTACTTAAGCCCATCAGTTCATCTTTAAGGGCACAGTCTCTGGCAACATAACCAACCTCATTACACTTAAAACATTTAATACTATAATTACATTTCCTTCCAGGTTGGTTATATTTAATTTTTCCTCTAACTCCCCAAGGAGTGTCCCTTGTATCTTGTAAATATAACTTCTGGTCTCTCCACCCCCCCCCCCCCCCTCCCCCTTGAACAGTCTTACCAGTTCTTGTAGAGTTATGGCAAATAGGAGAGGAGGGTAAATCTGCTGGAGGTAGATGCAAATCTTCTGCTGCTGCAATATACCTTTCCACTAAAGCAATCAGTTGGTCTTCAGTTTGAGTGTCACCCTGACTGACCCATCGACGCAGGGAAACAGGTAATCCTTGTTGAAAGTGATCCATCACCAATAACTCCACAATCTTATTAGTGGAGTTAACCTCTGGTTGCAGCCATTTCCTGGCAAGGTGAATGAGGTCAAACATGTGATCTTGCAGCTTTATCAGATGCATATCTCCAAGAGTGGAATCTTTGAGCATGTACTGCAGAAGTAACTCCTAGGCATGCCAGGATCTCAGCCTTCAGCTTGTCATAGTCACTGGCTTGCTGCGACTCTAGGTCAAAGTAGGCATTTTAAGGTTCTCTACTTAAAAAAGGTGCAAGTAAGCTCACCCACTCATCTGCTGGACATCCTTCTCTTTCCGCTGTTCTCTCAAAGGCAAGAAGATATGCCTCAACATCATTCGCTGAAGACATCTTTTGAATATAGTGACTAGCTCGTATAACTTTAGAGCCTTGATAGCCACCAGCAGGATCAGAGTTCAGTCTCTCAGATATAGCTTGAATCTCTTGCCGCAAGGTGCATGTGGCATTCTGCTGTTCTCACAAACCCCTTCCTGAATGTTTCTGCTTGAAATTTGACCATCTGTTGCACCAGAACTTCAGTACTCTCTTTTTTTGTGTTTTTGCTATAATCATAGCGTATTCCGTCTGTGCCAACACTAACTGCTGCAGAGCTGCACTGTTTTCAGCAGCTTTTCTATTGGCCTCCTGTTGCACAGTGGTAGACTGAACCAGTGCTTTAATAACTTCCTCCATGTTGCTTGCAAATTATAAAACCCACAGACATAAAATGTGGCGGCCCGCCTTCTCCACCATATGTAACAAGAATATTTGGCAACCACTGTCTTCTAGGGTTTAAATGTAATAGAGGACAATCCAGTTAAAGTTTTCAAAACTTTATTTTCTTCCAAAATAGCAAGGTGTCTTTAACAGCAGCATATCAGGTAAGGCAAAAGGACAAGCTTCTCTGCACAAGCTTCCAAAAACAGCAAATCTCTGTCTGCATTGTCTGCAGCAATACAAAAGTCATTTACAGAATGTAACAGCAAACAGAAATCCAGCAAAACATTTAGTACATAATATTTTTCACAACACATAATATATGCTCTCCTTTTAAACCCTAGGAGCAGTAATCATGAGCCACACCTTTAATTGTCTTGAGTTTAATTGTCTTTAACAGCTGTAAGGTATTCACAACTAAAAAACACTAATCACTTCCCTGGGGTTTCTTAGCAAAATGGTAAAGTGAAATGTATTAAACTTGGTCTAATATATACTCCCTCTATCACCAAACCAGACTTCCTGTCACAATATATACACTCCAATTGCATTAGGCAAATGATGTTCAAGAATGTTGAACTCCACAGCTTACGGCATCTTTTTTTTATTAATAATTTAATGTTTTCCTAAGCAGTAGTTTTAGAGTTAATGTAGCTTGGACCTATCAGTGAGGAGGGGATGGAGTGTGGTAGAGTCAAAGGGCCAACTTCCTCAAGAGGTAGTAGCAACAAACACTGTGGGGGACTTTAAAAATGCATGGGACAAGCATAGGGCTATCCTACGAACTAGATAAGTTTATACTGTTAGGTAAGGTGGGGCAGACTTGCTGGGCCTATGGCTCTTATCTGCCGTCAATATCTATGTTTCTATGTTTCTATGTTTCTATGTTTTTGTTTTAATTTGATTGTATATATCACATTAGCCCACGTGCACTGATGTAAGTGTTCACTTAAGGGAAGAAAAAAAAAAAAAAGGGAAGGGAGGGAAAAGAAAGAGAGGTAGGGGGGAGTGGAGAGGAAAGGGGAAAAGAAAAAAAAAAAAAAGATATAATCATTTTTTTGTGTGTCTGGTTTTTACTTCACTGATTTTGGTTTCACTGTTTTTTTCCTTTCCCCACAGAGGGGACCGATATTTTGTTTATTGTGCACAGTGCTTGTTTGTGTTTTTTTTTTCTTTTTTGTTGCTATTCTCTGCTTGTCACTATTTATGGAAAATTTATAACTCACGGTAATAACACTTCACCCAAAATGCCTGCTAAACCCAGGGATAAAAAAAATACCAAATGTGGCAACACAAGTGCAGATATATCCTCTGAAAGTGTTTCTACAGCAATAGATACCCAGGTCCTGATCACCCAACTTACAGCTATTTTTGCTCCCCAGTTTGAGGGTATTAAAAAAGATCTGGGAGGTATCTCTTCTGAGTTAGTCACACTCTCGGCAGAAGTTAAACATTTTTCTCAGAGAATTGGGGAAGCAGAAAATAGAATCTCTGCTACCGAAGATAGGTTAACAGCCCAAGAGGCTTTTATTCAGGCCCAGGAAGTTAAACTTAACAGTATGCAGTTGCGCCTGGAGGATCTCGAAGATCGCTCCAGGCGCAACAACATCAGGATTATAGGCCTACCTGAATTACTAGAATTTGAGGATCTTGTTAAATTTACCTCCTCTACTCTTCCCCTAGCTATTGGTTTCGCACCTCAGTCCCTCCCCCTAGCAATCGAGAGGGCCCACAGAGTGGGTCCCAGAAGGGAGTCAGCTAGTGGTTTGGGCAAACCCAGGATGTGTATTTTCAAGCTTTTAAAGTTTCAGGACAAGCTTGAGATCCTGAAGTTAGCGAAGAAAGCTGGTACATTAGAATTTGGGAACAGCAAGATTCTGCTGTTCCAGGACTTCTCGGCGGAAACTTCCACTCGTAGAAGACTTATGGCCCCGTATTGTTCTCAGTTGATCTCCAAAGGTATTAAAGCCAGTTTATTTTACCCTGCTAAAATTATAGTGGAAAATAAGGGAGCCAAATTTATTTTCAACGAAGTTTCTGAGGTTAAAGAATTTTTGAGAACCCTAGAGTCCTAGGTTCAGGTTCGTTGTTGAGCTAGGTTTTTTGGGAGTCTAGCTCAGGTTTATAGAATCTCCTTGGAAAGTTTGATTTTTTTTTGTCGTGGTTTATTTCTTGATTTTTATTAGTTGTTTTTATGTATTTGTAACTGGTTATTAAAACATTGGCTGTAGAAAAACCCGATGTAGTTTGTTTACAGGAGACCCATTTAGATGCAATAGAAGCTGCAAAGCTTAAAATGAAATGGGTTGGCGAGGTAATTGCCTCATCTTCTCCAGCTAAAAAGCGAGGAGTCGCGGTCCTATTCCATAAAGAGTTGGACTATCAAATTATTAAAGTTGAGTTTGATCCATCTGCCCGCTATATGTTGTTACAGATATTGATAAAATCTGTCAAATATATATTCTGTAATATTTATGCCCCCAACAAATTTTCAGTAAATTTTTGGGACCAGATCCAAAATATAATTTTTCCCTTTCGAAGGGAGAATTTAATTATTTGCGGGGACTTTAATGTCACTATGTGTCCAGACTTAGACCGCTTTTCAAGAAAGAATTACGCTAAATATAAGTATCACGCTAAATACTTTAGAAATTTTTGTAGTAAATTGACATTGACTGATATTTGGCGTATGCAAAATCCTTTAACTAGAGCTTTCACGTGCGAATCCAAGTCGCATAGGACTTTCTCGAGGATTGATCTCTTTTTAATTTCTGAAGCATTGACAGTTTTACAGTTTTAAACGGGAATTGGGGAGTTTCTGATATCGGATCATGCTATAATATCTCTATTCATTCTTGATACTTACGAGGCACGACCACTAACACAGGTCTTTGGCTTCCCTCGTTTCTTATATACCAACCCGAGCTTTCTATCCTGGATTAAAAGTATCTGGTATGAGTACGTATCATTTAACTCGAATTATAGTCATAAGTCGGAGGTTTATTGGGAGGCGGCTAAAGCTGTGATTCGGGGTAAAATTATAGCCTATATAAGTTTTCGCGTGAAAAAAATCAAAGAACAGGGGAGTTCCCTTGCTGCTAGAACCAGAGCGGCGTACAGGGATATTCAGTCGGATCCTTCTCCAACGAATTGGGCAGTGTATCTTGAGGCCAGAAAGGAAAGAGAGATTTTTTTAAAGCAGAAATCTATGGAGGAAGAAGTAAGATTGAATCTTAAATATAGGAGCTTTCACGGGTGTTCGGCAAAACACCTGTCTCGCCTTGTTAAGAATAGAAAGAAGAGAAACTACATTGCAGTGATAAAAAAGGGCGAGGACAGGTTTTTTTAAGCCAGCAGAGATTTTCCAGGAATTTTTTAAGTATTATCAAGCATTATATTCGTCCGTTGGCTCCAACCATGATAGCCAAGAGTCTTTGTGGTCCGCTATAAGTATTCCAAAGATACAAGCAGAAGAGTTGGCTCTGTTGAATCAGCCGATATCGCAAGAGGAGATTGGTATTGCTATTGATAATCTTAAGCTTAATAAGGCTGCTGGCCCTGATGGGCTCCCTGCCGAATTTTACAAATTATTAAAGGAAGAACTGCTGTCACCATTAGAGGCCATTTTCAATAATTATTATCTCTCTGAAAATGGGATTTCAGAAAACTTTGCAGCGGCTAATATTTCACTCATTGCGAAAAAAAACAAAAACCCAGGGGATATGGCCTCATATAGGCCAATATCAGTACTCAATACTGATTATAAGCTATTGGCTGGTATTATTGCCACCAGATTGAATCGCTGTCTGCAGAATTTGATTCATCAGGACCAGACTGGTTTTACAACCTCTAGGAACTTGTCGAGGAATATAAGCAAGGTTATTACATTCTTGGATTATATGTGGAATATGGAACCTGAGCCATGTAATGACGTAATTTCTGACTCAGCAGTATTAACCCTGGACGCAGTCAAGGCCTTTGATTCCATTGTCTGGGAGCATTTATTTTGCTCACTGCAGAATTTCAGTTTTTCTGGTAACTTCAATCTTTTTATCCACAAGATTTATTGCAAACCAATTTCTTTTCTTTTGGTTAATGGGATCCACTCACAGGGGATTGTTTTACATCGTGGCACTAGGCAGGGGTGTCCATTATCTCCTCTCTTGTTTAATGTGGCTTTAGAACCCTTAGTGGTTAGATTCCGTGATGTTTTGACAGGAATCTCTCTGGGCTCTCATCGTTTAAAAACTCTTCTCTATGCAGATGATATGTTGATATTTGTAGATAAGCCTTCTCAATCGATCCCAGTTATTCTCCAACTTCTCGCCCAGTTTAGTTCCTTCTCCGGTTATTTGGTGAATCTGGAAAAGAGTGAACTTATGTATGTGGGTAATAGTTCGCCCTGCCTGGAAAAATTCCCATTCAAAGTTGTTAATGCAATTAATTATTTGGGGCTCGAGCTACATAAAAATCCGAAATTATGGTATGTTGCGAATTTTGTCCCTTTGCTGAAAAAAATTAAAATTGATTTGCAGTTGTGGGCTTCATATCCATTGTCAATTTCGGCGAAGGTAAATTTATTAAAAACGATTGTCTTCCCTCGTCTTCTGTATGTGCTACAGAATCTTCCTCTCTTTATTTCTAGTTCAGACATTAGAAGTTTATATAGTTATTTTTCCAAATTTATATGGAAAGATAAGAGACCTAGGATTGCATTAGCCAAGCTAATGCAAAAATCAAACCATGCTGGTTTAGCATTGCCTGATGTCAGGCTATATAATACGGCGGCCTTGGTGAAATTTGCTATGGATTGGGTGGCGGAAACCAACTGGTTAGCGGTTAGTCAAGAAGAAGCTTTTTATACTCGTCCATTCGCGCTCAGAGCTCTGTTACACTGTAACACCAGACAGCTTCCATCTAACATCAATAGAATGTTATCTTTTAAAAATGTTGTTGTTGCGTGGCAGAGGTTCTGTATTTGTCTAGGAGTAGATCCCTCGGTTTCAGAATACCTTCCTATTCAGGGAAATCCTAATTTCATCCCTGGCATATACCACAAGGTATTTAAATCATGGGGAAATAAGGGGCTGATGTTTGTCAAGCAATTGTTCGGGGTTGACAATTTGATCCAGACAGCAGAATTTCTTTTTCAAACTTATGATCTTCCCAGGTCTGATATGTTTGCTTACTTCCAGATCCGCCACTTTGTGCGCGAGCAAAATTGGGAGAATAGCATGTCGCTAGAATGGTCTGATATCAGAACCTTAATTAAGAAATTTAGTATGGGAAGTTCCTCTATCTCCTTAATGTATGATATCATGCTTTCTAAACAAAGCGATAAGTATTTGCATAGCATAAGTAATTGGTTGCTTCTGGTTATTCCTGATATTACCGAGGAGAGGATCATACAGAGTTGCAATATGGTTCACAAGTGTAGGGTCTCGATGTCCTGGAAGGAATCGCACGGGAAGCTCTTGAATAATTTTTATTTGCATCCGCTTAAACTACAAAAATTCTCTGATACTGGACCAAATAATTGCCCCAGATGTTCGAACTCTAGGGCTGATCTATTTCATATGTTTTGGTTCTGTCCCAAAATCAATCAGTTGTGGCATAAATTGTGTTACTGGTTTAATACATTATATGGTGTAAACTTTGTTTTTACACTTCAGGATGTGATTTTATTAATTACAGAAGTACATAGGAATTCGGCGCCAATGATATGTACTTTGAATACGATTATATTAGCAGTGCGTCACCTTGTCCTGTTAAATTGGAAAGCAAAGGTAGTTCCGAGCCTTGACAGGTCTTTCAAAGAAATCCAAGGCCAAATTATATTCGAGTCATTTCATCTCTTGGATGCCTCTGAGAAGAGAACCAATGAGTTTATGCAGGGATGGTTACCAATCATTTTGTCATACCCTCCTCGCCTACAAAGGCAGAAATAGGGCGTATTTCTGAATTGGAGTATTGGACGGGGAGTTGGTTATAAGAAGATGTCTGGGTGGAGGGGTGCGCGGGGGGGGGATTTAGGGTCTCTTTTTTCTCGTATTTGTTTTTTCTTTTTTTCTTTTTTTTTTTCTTCCTTCTTTCTCTCTTTCTCCTCTTTCCCCACCATTTTATTTTATGTTAAGTGTCTGAATCAAAATAAGACTTATTGAAGACTTATAATGTAAAGGTTTGTTCCCTGTTTGTCGCTACAGATTGAACGTATTTTTGATATATTCTTTTTGTGTTTATATATCAGAAGAATTGTAATGTCTCATTTTGATGAATAAAAAGAAAAAGATTATTGAAAAAAAAAATAAGTGTATGGTAATAATATATTAAAGTCAAATTGTATTAAATAAACTCTCTCATAAACAAAAGAAGAAATAAAATACTAAATTAAGTGGAATCTACTTCCAGGCTTGTGAACTTCGCAAAAAACAGTGCATATATCCTCCTATATAAGTAAAAAAAAATGTGTATTTAATCCAATTTACAATACATACATATATATATAAGCAGCTGCTCATTAACAAATAAAATGACACCTTAAGGTGAAATAAAACAAATATAAAACACAATCTTGACGTTACCTACAACAGTGTAGAACTATGCATATACAAAGAACATATTTATCAAGCTCCTTACGGAGCTTGAAGGGCTGTGTTTCTGGCGAGTCTTCTAAAGACCGCTGCTCCATAACCCTCAGAGCTCAGAGCAGGCGGACAGGAATTGCCAGAAATCAACCCAATCGAGTACGATCAAGTTGATTGACACCTCCCTGCTGGCGGCCGATTGGCCGCGAGTCAGCAGGGGGCGGCTCGGGTTGCAATGTTGAGCTGCTGGTGCAATGTTAAATGCGGAGAGTGTATTGCTCTCCGCATTTAGAGAGGTCTTGCGGACCTGATCAGCACTGTCGGATCAGGTCCGCAAGACCTTTGATAAATAGGAGCCACTGAGACTCTCTCAATAGTGTCCTGCGTTAGATATTATGAAAAGATGTGTTCCATTTAAAAAACAATTCGCAGACAAATAGGTGTTCTGCCAGATATAGTGACCAAAGCCGGAGGTTCTTTAGTATGATAGGCTCCCTCAGAATACCGCAATGCGGTTCTGTTAATGGGAAAGAGGATCTCCTTAGTGCAATCACAAGGGCAGTATAACTAAGAAGTAGTGATGCACCGAAATGGAAATTCTGGACCGAAACTGAATCCGAAAAATTTGGGATGCACTTGGCCGAAAACCGAAACTCATACCGAAAATGTATTTTTTTCAAATTTTTTCAATTTTTTTTTTTAGATTTTTTTTGCATAATTAGAGCCAATAAAAAAAAACATACTTTTATTGAAAGTAACACGCTAAAATTGGACAAAAATATCTTAAAACAATAATATGCTACACAATAATTTTACCAATAAAAATAAAACAGGCAAAAAATTAAATTTTCGCCAAAATGTTTCTGCAACCAAAATTTTGGTGCATCCCTACTTAGAACAATTATAAATATAATTATAAATATACTGTAGTATTCTTTATTTGGCTATATGTACGGTTGCACCGATACCGATACTAGTATCAGTACCGATACCAAGTATTTGCATGAGTACTTGTACTCGTGCAAATGCAAAGATACTTAAACCGATACCTCCACTTCCTACCCATATTGCTATCTTGTGACGTTTTTTCAAACTGCAAGTTCCCATTTCATTTTAAACTGGAGTGGAGACTAAACTAAAAATTGTTTACTATTGTTCTGCCAATACAAATTGCTGTCATTTGTATTATTGTAGGAGAGATCACTGTATCTCATTCAGACAAACCCCTGAAGTACTGGGCAGTTAATAAACAGATTTCCAGCTCTGGCTAAAAAGGCCCAAAAATATCTTTCTGCCCCATGCAGTAGTGTGGAAAGTGAAAGACTGTTCAACTTAGAGTCGAACCTCCATACAAATGTCAGATTGATGTTATATAACAGCCCTACAACCCAATTGCATCACCCATTTAAATGTAATATTTTATTGTAATATTTTTTATTTATAAACATGTTCAGTGAACTTTTTTATTATTTCATAATGTCTTTTGAATTACAGTCCTTTATAATTATAAAGAAGGAATCTTAAATAATCTGTATTGTGCTTGGTAAACTGTCACATGACATTAAAAAAAAAAGTATCAGTAATTGGTATCGGCGAGTATTTGAAAACAAGTATCGGTTTCTGTACTCTGTCATAAAAAAATGGTATCAGTGCAACCCTAGTTATATGTAACAGAATCAGATTTAACAGGTTTTTTTTACCAATTATCCAAATAAAGTATAGTCCTAGAAAACAAATTATATGCAGAACACTAAGTCAAGTAATACACTTAAACAGCAGCTCTAGGCTAGCATCAAATTTGAAACATGCTACACAATAATTTTACAGAAAATAACAGGCAAAAAAACAAAAACCGAAATAGCCAAAAATGAAATTTCGGTGCATCCCCACTAAGAAGTATATCCGTACTCACATATAGGTTTGAATTGTTACTGCCTAAATATTAGAACGGAATTATTAAATAGGGAAGCCAAATGGATTTTTTAATAGAACACATTATCACTGAAGGGTTTAAATTTAGATTTTGATTTGGGTTGCTTTATGAATCCCTAACGTCAATATTCTAGTATTTTAGTAATTTAGTATATTAAAAATATATCTATACCCAATCTAAATATCTCTCCCATTAATTTTTGCTATGGATATTTAAATAGGTTTTGTAAGTGAGTTCTAAGAAAATCTAGAAGAGATCAATTGAATGAATTTTCTTCCATGTATGGATTTTGTGGATAGTAATTCTCTATTACTATCAAGTATTAAAGGATTTCTTTGATTCCACATCAGATCATCCATATTTATGTTGATATTATTCAGTCTTCTGACAGGTATACGATTTTGTATATATTGCCTTTGGATATGTCCTCTTATATAGATGTCACTTGTTGAAAGATATTGAAGTAAATAAATGTCATATATATTTTTGTATGTATTTATATATTTGTATATGTATGTATATGTTCCTTTATGCTTTTATGAATGTAATATTATTTAAAAGGTATAAATGCATATACATTTAGAAGAGCTTATTATGATATCAAGAATCTGTAATAATAAATATCATTCATAGATATAATTACTATTTGTAACATATGTTCCTTTAAATAAGAAGTACCCCTTTAATTAGCACCGCTTATAAGGTGTACAATCATGATGATTACTGAGCTTGAAAAAGACATTTGAAACGCGTTGCTCAGTGTACCTTAGGCTTCTGTATAGAAGCACATCTGCAGGGATTTATTGCTGTGATCAACACACCTGCTACTAGCAGTTCGTTGGTTTGGCGCGGTTAACGGAGGCTATGAGCCCCAAAACCTGGGTCTGTTTTAACATTAAGTGATCAGACCACAAGTAATACCACCCTAACTACATGTTAAATAAACTATTCATTAGCAGAGATTAACCCCAAATTCAAATACAGTTATAATGCTATAATCGATACCGACATCCTGCCTTGGAATTACATCTGTATTGCAGATTCGTGCCGGACAACACTAACCTATATGTGAGTACGGATATACTTCTTAGCTATACTGCCCTTGCGATTGCACTAAGGAGATCCTCTTTCCCATTAACAGAACCGCATTGCGGTATTCTGAGGGAGCCTATCATACTAAAGAACCTCTGGCTTTGGTCACTATATCTGGCAGAACACCTATTTGTCTACGAATTGTTTTTTAAACGGAACACATCTTTTCATAATATCTAACCCAGGACACTATTGAGAGAGTCTCTATGTGTTTTACTTCATTTGTATATGCATTATTATTATTATTAATATTATCGGTTATTTGTAGAGCGCCAACAGATTCTGCAACGCTATAAGCAAAGGGGGAGTACAACAAAACAATTATAGGGATCAAATGGGTAAAGGGCCCTGCCAAGAGTTGCACTGTTGTAGTCAGCTCTTAAGAAGGTGATCTACAAACAGCTGGACTTTTAGGCTTACATGCTAAGGGGGTTCAGGGGATAGCAATGGAGGAGAGGAACTGGTTTTAGGAAAGGTTAGCGTAGGTTGTATGCATCCCTGAACAGTAGAGTCTTTAGGGAGCACTTGAAGCTTTTAAAACTAGAAGAGAGTCTTGTGGAGCGAGGCAGAGAGTTCCACAAGATGGGAGCCAGTCTGGAGAAGTCCTGTAAACGGGAGTGTGATGAGGTGGCAAGAGAGGAGGAGAGTAGGAGGTCATGAGCAGAGCGAAGGGGACGGGAGGGAGAGTATCTGGAGACAAGGTCTGAGATGTAGGGGGGAGCAGTGCAGTTGAGGGCTTTGTATGTAAGAGTGAGAGTTTTGTGTTTGATCCTAGAGGCAAGAGGAAGCCAGTGAAGGGATTGGCAGAGAGGTGCAGCAGATGAAGAGCGACGTGTAAGGAAGATGAGTCTGGCAGAGGCATTCATTATGGATTGTAAAGGAGCTAGGCGGCAGGTGGGGAGACCAGAGAGGACAGAGTTGCAGTAATCAAGACGGGAAAGAATGAGAGAGTAGATTAAAATCTTAGTTGTGTCTTGTGTAAGGAAGTGTCTAATTTTAGAGATGTTTTTAAGGTGGAAGTGGCAGGCTTTAGCCAAGGACTGAATGTGAGGAGTGAAGGAAAGATCTGAGTCAAATGTGACCCTGAGACATCGGGCATGCGGGGTAGGGGTAATGATGGAGTTGTCGACAGTTATAGAGATATTGGGGGTGGAGATTTTGGATGAAGGGGGGGAAATGAGGAGCTCAGTTTTGGAGAGATTTAGCTTGAGGTAGTGAGAGGACATCCAGGAAGAGATGTGAGAAAGACAGTTAGTGACACGGGTTAGCAAGGAAGGAGATAGGTCTGGTGCAGAGAAGTAGATTTGGGTGTCATTGGCATACAAACGATATTGGAAACCATGGGATTTAATTAGGGAACCTAGTGATGACATATAGATTGAGACGAGAAGGGGACCGAGGACAGAGCCTTGCGGTACTCTGACAGAAAGTGGTGACGGGGCAGAGGAGGCCCCAGAGAAGGCTACACTGAAGGTATGGTTTGATAGGTAGGAAGAGAGCCATGAAAGGGCTGTGTCACAGATGCCAAAGGATTAGAGGGTTTGGAGCAAAAGAGGGTGGTCGACAGTGTCAATGGCTGCGGACAGATCAAGGAGGATAAGCAGAGAGAAGTGGCCTTTTGATTTAGCTGTAAGTAGGTCGTTGGTGACCTTAACAATAGCTGTCTCTGTGGAGTGATAGGGACGAAATTCAGATTGCAGCGGGTCAAGAAGGGAGTTTAACGTAAGGAAATGGGATAGGCGTGCATATACTAGTTTTTCGAGAAGCTTTGAAGCAAGAGGGAGGAGGGAAATAGGGCGGTAGTTGGATGGGGAGGTAGGATCAAGGGAAGGTTTTTTGAGGATAGGTGTGACCAGTGCATGTTTCATCGATGAGGGAAATTTACCAGTGCTGAGGGAGAGGTTGAAAATGTGTGTTAGTATAGGGGTAAGGGTAGCAGAGAGGGAGGGGAGTAGCTGTGAGGGGATAGGGTCAAGGGGACATGTAGTGAGGTGAGAGCGCAGTATAAGTGCCGAAACTTCTTCCTCAGTAACAGGGGAGAATGAATTAAGTTTCAGGTTATGAGGGTTGTGGTTGAGTGAGAGCATTTGAGGGGGGAGAGAATGGAATTATGTTGAGAGCTGATTTCATGTCGGATGGAGTCAATTTTGTTAATGAAGTGACTGGCAAAGTCTTGAGCTGACAGAGAAGTTGTATTAGGAAGTGGGGGAGGGCTGAGGAGAGTATTGAAAGTGGAGAACAGACGTTTTGGGTTTGAAGAAAGATTAGAGATAAGAGTAGAGAAGTAGTGTTGCTTGTGGAGATTAAGGGCAGAGTAGTAGGAGTTCAAGATGAATTTGTAATGAAGAAAATCAGCTGAACTCCGTGATTTTCTCCAATGCCGTTCAGCAGTACAGGAACATCTGCGTAGGTACCGTATCAGAGGAGTATGCCAGGGCTGGGGATGAGTGTGTGATTTCCGAGCAGTGGTAAGAGGGGCGAGATTGTCAAGGACGGATATAAGGGTGGAATTATAGTGGCAGATAGATTGTTCAGGGCAGGAAAAGGAGGAGAAGGATGAGAGAAGCGGTTTAAGGGAATTAGCAAGTTGTTGCTGATCTAAAGACATAATGCTTCTGTGAAGTTTGGTGTGAGGAGTAGAAGGTGGGAGAGTTGTAGGAAGGGATGATATGTTGCAGGTAAGGAGATGGTGGTCGGAAGAGGAAAAGGGGAGTTTGAGAAGTTTGAGAGAGTGCATCGATAGCTAAAGATCAGGTCAAGAGAGTGACCGTCTTTGTGAGTGGGAGAATCGGTCCATTGTGACAGACCGAAAGAGGGAGAGAGTTGCAGAAGTTGTTTAGCAGATGAGGCCGTGGGATTGTTAAGGGGGATGTTGAAGTCGCCAAGAATGAGGGCAGGGGTGTCTGAGGAAAGGAAATAGGGTAGCCAGGCAGCCAAGTGATCTAGAAATTGAGTTGAGGAGCCAGGAGGTCGGTATATGACTGCAACACGTACAGAGAGAGGGGAGAATAAGCGAATCATGTGGGTTTTGAATGAGGGAAAAGTGAGGGAAGAGATAGGATGTATTTGTTGAAAGGTGCAACGAGAGGAAAGAAAAATACCTACACCACCTCCTTGTCTATTACCAGACCTAGAGTGTGGCTGAAGTGGAGACCCCCATGTGACAGAGCAGCAGTGGATGCTGTGTCTAGGAGAGAGAGCCAGGTTTCTGTTAGGGCCAGAAGGTTGAGGGAGCGGGAGATGAAGAGGTCATGTATAGAAGTGAGCTTGTTGCAAACAGAGCGAGAGTTCCAGAGTGCACAAGTGAAAGGGGTAGTGGCTTTAGATGCAAGAGGAATGTGAGTAAGGTGTTCAGAGTTTTGTTTTCTGAGTCTATGGGATGGTACTCATGGATGTGCATGGCTTGTCAGTGGTTGGGGACCAGGATTAGGGGAGATGTCACCAGCAGTAAGTAGAAGCAAGAGGGAGAGTGACATGAGATGAGATACAGATTTGCAGTAGTGAGACTGCTTTTGAGATGAGCTGCAGGGGAGAGAGAGAGTGTTTAGGAATAAGTAAAGTTCATGAGTACAAAAGTAAGGTGAGTTTAAGAGAGATGGGCTAATGAACAGTGCAGGTGGAGAGGGAGAAGGAGTAATTGAATAGTGTAGTTTGTTATAGAGACAAAGGGTAGCAAAAAGGAATATGAATATATTGAGCATTTTTACAGAGTTGGGAACCAGTTAAAAACATAAGACACAGAATTACTGTAACAATTGCATAAGGCAGTGCTTTCCAAACTGTGTGTCGTGACACATTAGTGTGTCGGCAGCAGTGTGTGAGTGTGTCCCTGCTTCAGCACAAATTTTTTTTTTATTTAATTTTTTTTTTTTTTTTTTGGGGGGGGGTTCTGACTTTCTGCTTGCCTGCTATGCATATCACGTGGTTGACACGTGATTGATATCTAGTGGGTCACAGATCATCTTAACCGATTGGCACAGCTCACCACTGGCAGCTTTGGTGGGAAAATGGGCTCCTGACTGCATGTGTAGTCTCCTCAATAGGCTTGTGACTGCATATGTAGTCAGCGAGTGGACAGCAGTGTGTTTGCAGCATGGGCAGTAGTCAGTGCAACATGCAGAGCTCTGAGGGCTGCAGCTTAAACGCTGAGCTGATGTCAGAAGTCAAAGTGTTTTTTTTGTTGCAGCTAGCTCCCAGTAGTGCATTGCTGCTCCTGCTCTTGATATATGGATAGGAAGTGGAAGCTTAAAAATGCTTAAAAATGCTTGATGATGAAATGCGAGTGTTTTTAGCAAATATTCCACCAAATATTCAGAAACTGTGTTCACCCCATCAACCTCATAGAGCTCATTAAAATAGTAGGTAGCTATTGGTGTTATTAAACTTTTTTTAATTCTTGCACATACATACGGTTACTTGTAAATACATTTCGTTATTATATAATTTATGTATGTGTCCGTATCTCTTAAAACAAGTTAGTTTAAACTCCTGTTTGCTAGTACAACTGAAATGATATAGGTCTAAAAAGTGTGTCGCCAACATGAAAAGTTTGGAAAGCTCTGGCATAAGGGAACAAAATGTATATGAAACATAATATTACAAAAGTACTGTGTATTCTATAGGGTTAAGGGAATGTAAGGATGTACTGATCAGTGTTTGCACTTGTCATTTCAGGAGAGTGAAAGTTGTGTGGGAGACTATCTATAAATGAGGAAATGAGCATGGGGTGGGTGGGGTGAGGGGTAGAGTGGGAGGGAAGCTGTTTTCCAGAAGGCTACCTGTAGTAAGTTAGAGGGCAATTGAAGCAGTTGAGTGTAAAAGTCTGTGTATTTTCTCTGAGTTCTGAGAAAGGATGCGTTTGAAATCAAGCTGAAGGAGAGAGCAAAAGTTTGTTAAATGAGTGGGAGGGTATATTTATGGACATTTTAAAGCTAAGGGTCAATCATGCAGAAACCAAAAAAAGACATAAAAAAACTAAATATTACAGAGATAAGACTGAGACATACAAGGGTGAAATAAAACCATAAACAAATAGACAGATAAATGGACAAGAGCTTCTTAAACTAACTTAACATAATGGCAGACAAAGTTAATAAAATGTGCAACGACCTAGAGGTATGCAAATTATGAGTAGCAAATTATGATATGCATAGTTCAATACTGTTGTAGGTAACGTCAAGATTGTGTTTTATCTTTGTTTTATTTCACCTTAAGGTGTCATTGTATTTGTTAATGAGCAGCTGCTTATATATAAATGTATGTATTGTAATTTGGATTAAATATGCATTTTTTACCTATATAGGAGGATATATGCACTGTTTTTTGTGGAGTTCACAAGCCTGGAAGTAGATTCAGTGTTTAAAGATATTAACCAGAGAATGTTAGTACCTCCAACATTTTTTTATCATGCTAAACACCATGTTAACATTGCTCATATTTAAAGTTGTAAGTTTTGTTTAGTGTGCGAGCGCAACACATAGTAGTGCTGAAAAATGTAGCCCTAAAGTCCTGAGGGCTACAATATATATAACAAATATATATATATATATATATATATATATATATATATATATATAGTAATAGGTAATCCCCAGAAAAGAGGACAAAAGACGGCTGAAAAATCATCCACGGCTGGTTCAAAAAAGGTATTTATTGAAGCACGGTGCTAGTACATTAGGTGTGAGTAAAGCCTTAACACCTGACGCGTTTCGCGCATGCGTGCATGCGCTTCATCAGAGGTGTATATATATAACAAAATACATACAGTATAGTAAAATAAATTATTTCAAACATATATGCAGATCTCAAGTTGGTAATAAGGCTGTAGAGTACTGGAGATGCTGGAAACAGCAGCAAAGGTATAGGCAATTAAGCAAATACAAAAACAAACTACTAGTCATTATAGAGTACAAAGTCAGACAATCCAGTGTAAAGCCACATAAACAAAATTGTACTAAATAAGAAACTAGATACAAAGCCCAAAGGCAAGCCGAAGTCAAATAACAAAGTCAGCCCAAACTAATGGATTAAACAAAAGCAAAGTCAGGGGAAGTCAAATCAAACCCGAAAAAACTGAGTTAGCGATAACTAGTATACTCAATACACTAGCAACATCATGCTGCAAACAGAGAGCTTATTAGGACTACTATAATTAAGGCCTAATTGATCTTCTAGGCCTAATCAAAGGCACAGCATGCCTTACTGCAGTTGGAACAGAAATCACTCTCTTCAACAAATGCTTGTTATGACAGTATGGGGACGAATTATCATGCTACGAATGGGGCTTGATGCCCCTGTTTCCGCGCGAGCCTTCACTTTAATAAATCGGCCCCTATGTATGAAGTTGTTCACACACTGTTGAGTTAATAGTATGAATACAGTGTGTTTTTTGTTCTGTAAAGATATTGCTTGTATGTATATTGGTTATCTATATCCAGAGCAGATGGGGTTTGAGATAGATCCGTTTTTAGATCCAAGAGTGGCCTACCTTGTTATAGTTGTTCTTTTTTTCCTTCCTTTTTTCATTCATCATGAAGTCTAACAGAGGTCTCATTTAGTTGGGGGGGGGGCATTATGCTATATGTTCTACTTATAACAAACATTTTACATAAGCTCTTCATATACTTATTACTGTTAGTATATCCATTCTTGTGCTATATAGCTTTGGCCTTTGGCAACTGTTGAATTGGTTGACATCTCCTTATCAATAATCCCTCTAAGGCCAGATTTTGTGAGCGGCCCAGCAGTGAAACAGTTAATAAGGGAACCATACCTTGCTGTCTGCATTGTGCAGTGTTTGCTAACTGCAGGGTGTGGTTCACTAATTAACTGTTTCACTGTTGGGTCACTCACCAAATCTGGCCTTAGAGGAAACACTGCTCATGATACTGTTGATTATAATGTCTTTCTATAGTTTGCAATCATAATAGTCAGAGAATACTGTATTTGTTACCATATATGATTCCAATAAAATATTGCAAATAAAGGTCATTAAACACATTGATATTGTAATTGAAAGGGAAAGATCACAAGTTTGACTGTAATCAATAGTGCAGGGAGCATTACCTTTTGTGTGACCTTGCACAAAGAATAACCCACAATTTGGAATTAAAAGTAATTGTTACATAGTAACATAGTAGATAACGTTGAAAAAAGACCGAAGTTCATCGAGTTCAACCTATACAAATCTAACAAAAACTTACTTACAACAACAAAAAAGCTCCAGTTGAGCTTAAATTAATCCCACTAAAAGGTGACCCATTTAATACAAGCAATCATATCCATTAATTTTTTTTTCTAGCCATAAATGTATCCAAACAATTTTTAAATGTATCTAGGGTATTGGCATTCACTACCTCCTTTGGTAAGGAGTTCCACAATGTTATTGCTCTTACAGTGAAAAAACTTTTCCGTTGCAGGAGATTAAATCTCCTTTCCTCCAACCTTAAATTGTGATCTCTTGTCACAATCAATTTTCTTGGAATAAATAGAGCTTCTGCCATCTCTGTATATGGGCCTTGAATATATTTATATAAAGTAATCATGTCACCACTCAAGCGCCTTTTTTGTAGGGAAAACAGACCCAGTTTGGCTAGCCTCTCCTCATAGCTTAAATTCTCCATTCCCCTTATTAGCTTTGTGGCCCTTCTCTGAACTTTTTCTAGTTCTGCAATATCTTTTATTGCGATCGGTCCCCAGAACTGCACTCCATACTCAAGGTGAGGTCTTACCAGGGATTTATATAGTGACAGAATTATGCTTTCCTCCATTGAATCAATGCCTCTTTTAATACATGTTAGTATCTTATTAGCCTTTGAAGCCGCTGCCCTGCATTGTGCATCTATCTTTAGCTTGTTATCTTTTACTACTCCCAAATCCCTTTCCTCCTCTGTTTGGCTAAGTCTTGTCCCATTAAATAATACATTGCCTGCTTATTTTTACTTCCAAAATGTAGAACCTTGCATTTTCCCATTTATGATTATACCTTAACCCTCAGAAAAGGGACTACTCCTTTTTTTCACATCCCAACAAGACGTACTCTAGATTAGACTATCTATTGATCAAACAGGCTTACAATATGTCTCAAAAGCATACATTACCCACACTTTCTGGTCCAATCACTCAGCAATGACACATTCATTGAACTGGCCCACCAAACTAAATTTACTGTACCTTTCTAAATTAGATGACTTCATACTATGCCCTGCCACTATTCAAAATCTCACTGAATCACTACAATAATTCTTCTCTATCAATAACACACCAGAAATTGATAGCTTTATGGGAAACTCATAAGTGCTACATCAGGGGAGATTTTATACCAATTAAGTCACATATAAACAAACAAAAAACTGAAAAAACAGAATTTATGTTTACCTGATAAATTTCTTTCTCCTACGGTGTATCTGGTCCACGGCTTCATCCTTACTTGTGGGATATTCTCTTCCCCTACAGGAAGTGGCAAAGAGAGCACACAGCAGAGCTGTCCATATAGCTCCCCTCAGGCTCCGCCCCCCCAGTCATTCGACCGACGGTTAGGAGAAAAAGGAGAACCATAAGGTGCAGTGGTGACTGTAGTTTACAAAAAATAAATTTAAACCTGACCAAAATGCCAGGGCGGGCCGTGGACCGGATACACCGTAGGAGAAAGAAATTTATCAGGTAAACATAAATTCTGTTTTCTCCTACATTGGTGTATCTGGTCCACGGCTTCATCCTTACTTGTGGGAACCAATACCAAAGCTTTAGGACACGGATGAAGGGAGGGAACAAGTCAGGTAACCTAAACGGAAGGCACCACTGCTTGCAAAACCTTTCTCCCAAAAATAGCCTCCGAAGAAGCAAAAGTAATGAATTTGTAAAATTTGGCAAACGACGCAGTGAAGACCAAGTCGCTGCCTTACAAATCTGTTCAACAGAAGCCTCATTCTTGGAAGCCCATGTGGAAGCCACAGCTCTAGTAGAGTGAGCTGTAATTCGTTCAGGAGGCTGCCTTCCAGCAGTCTCATAAGCCAACCGGATGATGCTTTTCAGCCAGAAAGACAGAGAGGTCGCAGTCGCCTTTTGACTTCTCCTCTTGCCAGAATAGACGACAAACAAGGACGATGTTTGTCTGAAGTCTTTAGTTGCTTTTAGATAAAACTTTAAAGCACGAACCCCATCAAGATGGTGTAACAGACGTTCCTTGTTAGAAACTGGATTAGGACACAGAGAAGGAACAACTATTTCCTGGTTGATATTCTTATTGGAAACCACTTTTGGAAGAAAACCAGGTTTGGTACGTAAAACGACCTTATCTGTATGAAACACCAGATAGGGTGAATTACACTGCAAAGCAGACAATTCAGAAACTCTTCTAGCAGAAGAAATAGCTACAAAAAAAACAAAACTTTCCAAGATAGTAACTTAATATCTATGGAATGTAGAGGTTCAAACGGAACCCCTTGAAGAACTGAAATAACTAAATTTAGACTCCATGGAGGAGCCACAGGTCTGTAGACAGGCTTGATTCTGACTAAAGCCTGTACAAACCCTGAATATCTGGCATGGCTGCCAGACGCTTGTGTAACCAAACAGACAGAGCAGATATCTGTCCCTTAAAAGAACTAGCTGACAGACCTTTCTCCAATCCTTCTTGGAGAAAAGATAGTATCCTTGGAATCCTAATCTTACTCCATGAGTAACCCTTGGATTCGCACCAGCAAAGATATTTCCGCCATATCTTATGGTAAATTTTCCTGGTGACAGGCTTTCTAGCCTGGATCAGAGTATCTATAACTGATTCCGAAACCCCACGTTTAGCTAGAATCAAGCGTTCAATCTCCAAGCAGTCAGTTGCAGAGAAACTAGGTTTGGATGTTCGAATCGACCTTGAATTAGAAGGTTCTGCCTCAAAGGCAGCTTCCATGGTGGAACAGATGACATATTCACCAGGTCTGCATACCAAGTCCTGCGTGGCCACGCAGGAGCTATTAGAATTACCGAAGCCTTCTCCTGCTTGATCCTGGCTACTAGCCGGGGGAGAAGGGGAAACGGTGGAAAGACATAAGCTAGATTGAACGACCAAGGCGCTACTAAGGTATCTACCAATGTCGCCTTGGGATCCCTGGACCTGGACCCGTAACGTGTAACTTTGAAGTTCTGACGTGACGCCATCAGATCCAGATCTGTAATGCCCCATAGCTGGGTCAGCTGAGCAAAAAAACCTCCGGGTGGAGTTCCCACTCCCCCGGATGGAAAGTCTGAAGACTCAGATAATCCGCTTCCCAGTTGTCCACTCCTGGGATGTGAATTCCTGATAGATGGCAGGAGTGATCCTCTGCCCATTTGATGATCTTGGATACCTCCCTCATCGCCAGGGAACTCTTTGTTCCCCCCTGATGATTGATGTACGCAACAGTCGTCAAGTTGTCCGACTGAAAACTGATGGATTTGGCCTCCGCTAGTTGAGGCCATGCCTGGAGCGCATTGAATATCGCTCTCAATTCCAAAATGTTTATCGGGAGAAGAAATTCTTCCCGAGACCATAGACCCTGAACCTTCAGGGACTTCCAGACCACGCCCCAGCCTAAGAGGCTGGCGTCGGTCGTGACAATGATCCACTTCGGTCTTAGGAAACTCATTCCCTGAGACAGGTGATCCTGAGACAACCACCAGAGGAGTGAGTCTCTGGTTTGCTGGTCCATCTGAATCTGGGGAGAAAAATCTGCATAATCCCCATTTCATTGTTTGAGCATGCACAGTTGCAATGGTCTTAAATGAATTTGAGCAAAAGGAACCACGTCCATTGCCGCAACCATTAGTCCTGTTACCTCCATGCACTGAGCTATGGAGGGTTGAGGAATGGATTGAAGAACTCGACAAGTGTTCAAAAGTTTTAGTTTCCTGACCTCTGTCAGAAAGATTTTCATTTCTACCGAGTCTATTATTGTTCCCAGGAAGGGAACCCTTGTGAACGGGGATAGAGAACTTTTTTTCTATGTTCATCTTCCACCCGTGAGACCTTAGAAAGGCTAGAACAATGTCCGTATGAGCCCTTGCTTTGTGAAAAGATGACGCCTGTATTAAATGTCATCTAGTTAAGGTGCTACTGCAATGCCCCTTGGCCTTAGCACCGCTAGAAGGGACCCTAGCACCTTTGTGAAAATTCTCGGAGCAGTGGCCAATCCGAAGGGAAGAGCCACGAACTGGTAATCCGAATGGTTTCCATTTGGAATGATGGAACTCTGAGTAATTGGTCTAGGATCTTTAAATCCAGAATTGGCCTGAAAGTTCCTTCCTTTTTGGGAACTACAAACAGGTTTGAGTAAAATCCCAGTCCTTGTTCTGCTGTTGGAACTGGGTTTATCACTCCCATTTTTAAAAGGTACTTTGGAGGAAGGTCCTTGAATTCTAGAAGATACCCCTGAGAGACAATTTCAAGTGCCCAGGGGTCCGGAACATCTCTTGCCCAGGCCTGAGCAAATAGAGAAAATCTGCCCCCTACTAGATCCGGTCCCGGATCGGGGGCTACCCCTTCATGCTGTCTTGGTAGCAGCAGCAGGTCTTTTGGCCTGTTTACCCTTGTTCCAGCCTTGCAATGGTTTCCATGCTGGTTTGGGCTGGGGTGCGTTACCCTCTTGCCTAGTGGCTGTAGAGGTAGAAGCCGGACCGTTCCTGAAATTGCGAAAGGAACGAAAATTAGACTTATTTTTAACTTTGAAAGGTCTATCCTGTGGAAGGGCATGGCCCTTTCCCCCAGTGATATCTGAAATAATTTCTTTCAACTCTGGCCCGAATAGGGTCTTACCTTGAAAGGAATATTAAACAATTTTGTTTTGGACGACGCATCCGCCGACCACGATTTTAGTCAAAGCAATCTACGCGCCACTATTGCGAAACCAGAATTTTTCGCCGCTAATTTAGCTAACTGAAAAGCGGCATCTGTAATGAAAGAATTAGCCAACATCAGGGCGTGAATTCTATCCATGACTTCATCCTAAGAAGTCTTAAGTCTGGAGCGAGTTTTCTAATTCCTCAAACCAAAAAGCAGCTGCAGTGGTTACAGGAATAATGCAAGAAATTGGTTGAAGAAGAAAACCTTGTTGAACAAAAATTTTCTTAAATAAACCTTCTAATTTTTTATCCATAGGATCTTTGAAAGCGCCGCTGTCTTCTATTGGTATAGTTGTGCACTTAGCTAGCTTTGAAACTGCCCCCTCTACCTTAGGGACCGTCTGCCACGCGTCCCTTCTGGGGTCAACAATGGGGAACATTTTCTTAAATATAGGAGGGGGAACAAAAGGTACACCTGGTTTCTCCCACTCCTTATTCACTATATCCGCCACCCTCTTAGGTATCGGAAACGCATCAGTGTGTACTCGGACCTCTAAGAATTTATCCATTTTACACAATTTTTCTGGGACCACCAAAGGGTCACAATCATCAAGAGTAGCCAGGACCTCCTTAAGTAGAGCGCGGAGGTGTTCTAGCTTAAATTTAAATGCTATGGTATCAGGCTCTGCCTGCTGAGAAACTTTTCCTGTGTCAGAAATTTCTCCCTCAGACAAGCCCTCCCTCACCGCCAAATCAGATTGATGTGAGGGCACTACAGATAAATTATGCTCTGCGTCTACTTGCTCATTTTCTGTATTTAAAACTGAGCAATCACGCTTCCTAGGAAAGCTGGCAGTTTGGATAAAAATGCTGCGATAGAATTATCCATTACTGCTGCTAACTGTTGCATAGTAATCGCAATTGGTGCGCTAGATGTACTGGGCATCGCCTGCGCGGGCATAGCTGGTGTTGACACAGAAGGAGAGGAAAGAAAGCTATTTTCACTACCTTCAGCTAAAGAATCATCTTGGGCTATATTTTTAAGTGTGATTGTACTGTCCTTAAGCTGTTTGGACGCTATGGCACACTTCACACATAAATTTAATGGGGGAACCACCTTGGCCTTTGGACATACAGAACATAGGCTATCTGAAGACTCAGACATGTTTAACAGACTTAAACAGAACTATAATGCAATAAAAATTATTTTTGACAAAAACGTTACTGTCTCTTTAAATAATTAAAAAGCACACTT
Source organism: Bombina bombina (assembly GCF_027579735.1). Taxonomy (NCBI): domain Eukaryota; kingdom Metazoa; phylum Chordata; class Amphibia; order Anura; family Bombinatoridae; genus Bombina; species Bombina bombina. Next base: position 150,803,808 of record NC_069503.1, read on the forward strand.
TTTTACTGAAATATCAAAAAACCATGAAATAAACATCCGATTTTAATGAAATTTTCACCACAGAGTCTTAATGCTTTGAAAAGATTGCACACAAATTTTCAGATCAATTAACCCCTTAATGCACACTTTTTTACTGAAACATCAAAAAAAACATGAAATAAACATCCGATTTTAATGAAGTTTTCACCACAGAGTCTTAATGCTTTCAAAAGATTGCACACAAATTTTCAGATCAATTAACCCCTTAATGCCCAAACCGGAGTTAATAACAGTTATTAACCAGTTAACACACTACAGTACTAGCCACAGCTTCTCACTGTAGCCTTTACCTTCATTAGGGATTATTTTAGCAGGAAATAAGCCTCCCTGGAGTCTTTTATGATGCCTCTTGACTCCCCACATGAAGCTGCATGGATTGCCTAGGCAAAAACAACTGCACAATTTAGGCCTAAAAATTAGGCCTCCTCCCTCTTCATTCTAGAGTGGAGAGGCCTTTCTGACTAGATTTAGGTGTCCAAATAAGTGCCAGGCCGAAATTAAACCCCAAAAGTGTTTTAAAGTCTGAAAAAACACCTTATTTATAGTGAAAAACATGCTAAAAAGCAATCGATTTTAAAGCCCACAATAGTGTCAACCAGCATAGAGCCCTAAATATAAGCCATCATTTTATACAGAGTCTATTAGAAAAAAATGGCTCACCAATCCCAGAGGGAATTTCTGACAGTCTTCTAGCATTACCTGGTCTTGTTAGAAAAATGACTGATCATACCTGAAGCAGTTAAGCCTGCAAACTGTTGCCCCCAACTGATGTTCTCTGGTTAACAGTCCTGCGTGGGAACAGCAATGGATTTTAGTTACTGGTGCTAAAATCATATTCCTCTTAGCAGAAATCTTCATCACTTTCTGCTGTATAGTAAATAGTACAAACCGGCACTATTTTAAAATAACAAACTCTTGATAGAAGAAATAAAAAACTACAACTAACACCACATACTCTTTACCACCCCCGTGGAGATGCTACTTGTTCAGAGCGGCAAAGAGAATGACTGGGGGGGCGGAGCCTGAGGGGAGCTATATGGACAGCTCTGCTGTGTGCTCTCTTTGCCACTTCCTGTAGGGGAAGAGAATATCCCACAAGTAAGGATGAAGCCGTGGACCAGATACACCAATGTAGGAGAAATATAAATCACTGACCTCCACTTTATCTAGACTAGATAACTTACATAAACTACATCCCACGGACGATAACATTCTGAAACAGCTAACAGACACCAGACAACAACTACAAAATCAACTAAATCAAAAAGCACTACAAACAGCCATTTTCTTAAAAAGGACATTTAATTTTTTACTGAAAGCAACAAGGCTGGAAGGCTCCTAGCCAGAGCCCTAAAGAGAAAAACCCTCAAATCCTACATACCCAAAATGAAAAAAAAGGAAGGGGAAATTGTTAAAACTACAAAAGCTATAGGCCAGATTTTTACGGATTACTGCACTGATTTGTATAACTTACCCGACAATACCTCAGCACCAGAATTTATAGAACATTGTACACACTATATCCAAAACTCAGATATACCGTGCCTCACAGCAGACATGAAAAACCTACTAAATCAATCTGTTTCTAAAAAAGAAGTATTAGACGTTATTAAAATCCTAAAAAAATCAAAAAAGAACCGGACCAGATGGTTTAGCCATAAAATCCTACAAAACATTCCAAGATGTACTTATACCACATCTGTTATCACTTTTCCATAAAGTGGACTCTGGGAATACTTTCCCACTACATATGCTTAAAGCCGGGAGAGCAGTCCTTCCCAAACCGGGTAAACCATCTGATTCACCAGCAAATTATAGACCCATATCACTATTTAATTTGGGCATAAAAATGTATGCAAAAATTTTAGCTAACAGACTTAACAACATTTTACCCCACCTAATTCATCTCAATCCAGTAGGCTTTATTCCGGGTAGAGAAGTGCGCAATAACACAAACAAAAATGTACAGATCATTGAATACATTAAAAATATGGACATCCAGATTGTTATATTGGCTATGGATGCCGAAAAAGCCTTCGATAAACTAAATTGGCAATGTCTAAAACTCACACTTCTTCAATTTGGATTTAGTAACCCACTAGTTGAATGTATCTTTTCTCTCTATAATTCCCCCTATGCTACTATTAAATTTAATAACACACTCTCCAACCAGTTCCAAATACATAACGGCACAAGGCAGGGCTGCCCAATGTCGCCATTGTTATTTGCGCTTGCGATTGAAGTCTTAGCATCACACATTAGAAGAGACAATGAAATTTAAGGTATACGAGTGGGGGATATGACTTTTAAGATTTCACTTAATGCAGACAATGTCCTATTTACACTTTCTAACCCAAATCATTCCATACTGGCAGTATTAAAAGCCCTTAAAACTTATGGCCAATATTCAAACTTTTCCATAAATCACTCAAAGTCCAAAATGATGGGAATCGGAATAGACAATCTCTCCCTTAAATTTATTCAACAATCTTACAATTTAAAGTGACAGAATCGCTCCATAAAATACTTAGGAATTATGATAACACCCGATCGAAAAGATCTTGTAAAATTAAATTATGACAAACTGATAACAGAGACATCTGCTGACAGATGGAAACAAAAACTCCTGTCATGACTGGGTCGTATACATGCGATAAAAATGTCCATCCTACCAAGAATACTATATTACTTTCAGACCCTACCAATTCCTCTACCAGACTCCTATATACCTAAACTTCAGTCCCTATTACTTAAATACATTTGGCACAAAACTGTCCCTAGAGTATCCAGATCCACCCTTTTCCTTTCCAAAAGCAATGGAGGACTGGGTGTGCCTTGTTTAATAAAATAACCAAGAGCAGCGATACTTCAAAGAATAGTAGATTTATTTAAAAACGCAAATCACAAAGAATGGGTCCAATTGGACCATCACCTATTACAAGAAAAACAACTCAGAGGCAGTTGCTGGCTCCCGATGAAAACATGGCCTAAAACACCCCACACCTATCCCATAGTGCATGAGGTCTTCCAAACGTGGAAAACCACCCTCAACTTATCAAACCCTATCTCCTCACTACCATCCCTGTTGACACCTATATTATTAGATGAAACCTTGCCATTCACAGAATGTCTCCGCCATACTCCAACAGAGACAATAAACGACACAATACCATTTTACACAATTTCAAATAGAGAAAGATTAAAAACTAGCTCAGAGCTAATCAATAGTGGATTAGATCCTTTCAAGAATTGACTCACATACCTCCAACTCCAACACTTCTCATCAACACACCCTAATAAACATAACCTTTTCAGACAAAAACACCCATTCGAGATTTTATGTTCAGGAAATCTTACAAATAGTGGCACGTTATCATTGATATACAAATTAATAATTACACTGAAACCTACAGTACTACCTTCATATACAGATGCCTGGTCGTGCGACCTTATGTCCCCAACATCTATGGAAGAATGGAATACTATTTTCCATTGCACAGCGAAAGCATCCATATCCGCATCAATTTTGGAAACAAATTACAAAGTACTGTTATGATGGTAGTTAACCCCTAATAAAATTAAGGCAATCTTTCCTAATGCATCTAACAGATGCTGGAGAGAATGTGGGGAAAGAGGTACCCTTATCCACATCTGGTGGACATGTCCAACCATTTCTACATTTTGGTCTTCAGTAATAGATGAAATAAACAAACTACTCTCTACACATATAACCCTGGACCTTGCTCTACTACACAAACCCATTCCTAAATTATCTAAAACCTATAACTAAGCCTTACTCATTTTTCTAAATAGCTCCAAAAAAGGTATACCAAGACACTGGAAACAAAAAACAGCTCCCACTATCACAGAATGGCTCTCCCAAGTTCATTCCACATTTATGCTAGAAAAACTACATTACCAAATACTTGACCAGATGGACATATAGTACAGTATAGCCACGATCCTGAACATAGAGATATACAACTAATACCTTCCACTCTATGGATATCTTTTAGAAACTAAAAGCCTACCTATGCAGCCAAGTCGTACTCTACATTCTAATTCAGAAAATAACCTAATGTTTTAATGTTTAAATGTTTTTATGTTAATTTGTTTATATTGTAAAATATATTGTCAACATTTATTTATATACTGTATCTCCCATCATCACCGGCATTGTATCTCCAGCTGAGGAACAGTTATCGTACAGATAACATTATATCTACACTCTCTTGGAAATATGGACAGAACCCTATGGACTACTATAATATAATGGTGACATTTATTCATGTTTGTGAGATATTCATTTGTAATTATTTGAAAAATGTTAAATAAAAATTATATTTTTAAAAAAAAATGAATGGTTAAATATTTTAACCAAAGTATCTTAACGCAGCTGAATCTTTTTCTTTGTGCCTTATACTTTTCATGGATAGTGCAGGGAGCAATATTAGTTTACGCATTGTGCTCATATTACAAGTGCTTAGTTAAGTGTTGAGCTACAGCACAATCTAAAATACCATTGTTAAATTTAGAGCTTTTTTCCACCTGACATAAGCATTATTATGGGACATCCTAAAACATTTAATGTGAAAATGGCTTAATGTAGCTTAATGAGTAAAAAAGTGGCCAAATGTTAATCAATTGCTGCATAATTTTGCACAACCCAAGATTTCCACTATCCAAGCCTATCCTAGAGGTTTCATGTGAACATAAGTTCAATTTTGTACGTTAAGCCACATTAAGCTCCCCAAAAAACAAGCTTAATGTCACTCATTTGCCTTGTGGGAAACCAAAATCCATGAAACCTCTAGGATAGGCTTGGATAGTGGAAATCTTGGGTTGTGCAAAATTATGCAGCAATTGATGAACATTTGGCCACTTTTTTACTCATTAAGCTACATTAAGCCATTTTCACATTAAATGTTTTAGGATGTCCCCATTATTATCAAGTAATATAGCACAGAACTACATAAAGAACTTCGCTACTTGGCATAGCGCACCATAGGCATAGCACTCCAGCGATTTCCAACATGATTTTACTGTTTTCCCACATAGAATTCTATTATGTCAGCAATTTAGTGCAACTGCATTATATGACAGGCAGAGGTTAGCATTCAGTGCATTCGGACTTCTTGTTGTTTAATTGAATCGTTTGATATATGAATTGCCGAATACATTATTGGACAAAACTGACAAAAAATAAATGATTGCTTGAAGAAAATGATTTGTTTATTCGTGGATGGTGTTTGGCGCCAAAAAACGGAGCAGGAATAGGAGGAAGGAGTTAAATTGTGTTTGGTTAATAAGCTCCTTTGCTTATAATGATGTGCAGGGGGTCTGTCCATCGTCCCCTGTACAATCTTGCCATAGTATTACTAATGAGTGAGAGACAGTCGGTCAGGCACTAAATGCTTTAGTCATACAGGAGTTTTAAGTTCTTCTAACATTGAAAAATAGGTTATTTTAATTGATAAAATTCTATAACGTAAGATTTTTTTAATATTAATTGTCTATCACCTAGATTACAAGTTATGCGCGCTATAGGGAAATTAACAACAAAAGTTGCATTATTTAACCCCCTATAGCGCAGCCATTACACGTTTTGAAACAGCCGGCTTGTGCGTGCGATATGGCTGCGTTGAGCTCCATACCGCACACAATACAAGCGCTGTTTTGACGTGCTCGTGCACGCTTTCCCCATAGACATCAATGGGGAGAGCGGGTCAGAAAAAAGCCTAACACCTGTGATAGCGGAATGAAAAGCTCTATAACGCAGCCCCATTGATGTCCATGGGGAAAAATAAAATTATGTTTAAACCTAACACCCTAACATAAACCCTGAGTCTAAACACCCCTAATCTGCTGCCCCCAACATCGCCAGTACCTACATAATGTTATTAACCCCTAATCTGCCCCTCCCGATATCGCTGCCAACTAAAAAAAGCTATTAACCCCTAATCTGCCGCCCCAACAGCGCCGCCACTATACTAAAGTTATTAACCCCTATTCCCCTGCACCCCAACATCGCCCACACTATAATAAATCTATTAACCCCTTTCCCGCTGCTCCCCGACATCGCCACCACTAAATAAGGCTATTAACCCCTAAACCTCTTGCTTCCCACATCACTGCCACTAAATAAACCTATTAACCCCTAAACCACCAGCCCCCCACATTGCAACAACCTAAATTAAACTATATATTAACCCCTAAACCTAATCCTAACCCTAACACCCCCTAACTTTAACATAATTAAAATAGAGCTAAATTAAACTTAATTAAACTAAATAATTCCTATTTAAAACTAATAGTTACATTGTATCTATCTTAGGTTTTATTTTTATTTCACAGGCAAGTTTGTATTTATTTTAACCCCTTAAGGACCACAGCACTTTTCCATTTTCTGACAGTTTGGAACCAAGGCTATTTTTACATTTCTGCTGTGTTTGTGTTTAGCTGTAATTTTCCTCTTACTCATTTACTGTACCCACACATATTATATACCGTTTTTCTCGCCATTAAATGGACTTTCTAAAGATACTATTATTTTCATCATATCTTATAACTTACTATAAAAAAAAATATAAAATATGAGGAAAAAATGGAAAAAACACACTTTTTCTAACTTTGACCCCCAAAATCTGTTACACATCTACAACCACCAAGAAACACCCATGCTAAATAGTTTCTAAATTTTGTCCTGAGTTTAGAAATACCCAATGTTTACATGTTCTTTGCTTTTTTTGCAAGTTATAGGGCAATAAATACAAGTAGCACTTTGCTATTTCCAAACCACTTTTTTTCAAAATTAGCGATAGTTACATTGGAACACTGATATCTGTCAGGAAGCCTTGAATATCCCTTGACATGTATATATTTTTTTTTAGAAGACGACCCAAAGTATTGATCTAGGCCCATTTTGGTATATTTCATGCCACCGTTTCACCGCCAAATGTGATAAAAAAAATAGTAGACTTATATGGCTTTGGGGTTGCTTTTTGGTAATTAGAAGGCCGCTAAATGCCGCTGCGCACCACATGTGTATTATGCCCAGCAATAAAGGGGTTAATTAGGGAGCTTGTAGGGTTAATTTTAGCTTTAGTGTAGTGTAGTAGACAACCCCAAGTATTGCTGTAGGTCCGTTTTGGTATATTTCATGCCACAATTTCACCGTCAAATGCGATCAAATAAAATAAAAACCGTTACATTTTTCACAATTTTATGTTTTTAGGTTTCTCACTGAAATTATTTACAAACAGCTTGTGCAATTATAGCACAAAATGTTGTAAATGCTTATCTGTGATCCCCTTTGTTCAGAAATAGCAGACTTATATGGCTTTGGCGTTGCTTTTTGGTAATTAGAAGGCCGCTAAATGCGGCTGCGCACCACACGTGTATTATGCGTGGGTTAATTTTAGCTTTAGTGTAGTGTAGTAGACAACTCAAAGTATTGATCTAGGCCCATTTTGGTATATTTCATGCCACCATTTCACCGCAAAAAGCGATAAAATAAAAAAAAATTGTTTACTTTTTTCCTAATTTTTTCACAAACTTTAGGTTTCTCACTGAAATTATTTACAAACAGCTTGTGCAATTATAGCACAAATGGTTGTAAATGCTTCTCTGGGATTCCCTTTGTTCAGAAATAGCACACATATATGGCTTTGGCATTGCTTTTTGGTAATTAGAAGGCCGCTAAATGCCACTGCGTACCCCACTTGTATTATGTCCAGCAGTGAAGGGGTTAATTAGGTAGCCTGTAGGGAGCTTGCAGGGTTAATTTTAGCTTTAGTGTAGAGATCAGCCTCCCACCTGACACATCCCACCCCCTGATCCCTCCCAAACAGCTCTCTTTCCTCCCCCACCCCACAATTGTCCCCGCCATCTTAAGTACTGGCAGAAAGTCTGCCAGTACTAAAATAAAATGTTTTTGGGTTTTTTTGTTTTGTTTTTTAATATCTATTCAGCTGTGCTGGTCCCCCCCCTTAGCCCCCAACCTTCCGGATCCCCCCCCAAACAGCTCTCTAACCCTCCCCCTGCTACCTATTTGCCGCCATCTTGGGTACTGTCAGCTGTCTGCCAGTACCCAGTTTCCCCCCAAAAACTAAATATTTCTTTTTTTTTTTATAAATGATAGATTTTTCTGTAGTGTAGCTGCCCCCCCTCAATACCCCCCACCCAGATCCTTTGATATATATTTTTTTTTTTTAAATTTTCCCCCCCTCCCTCTCACTCTACAATTCAGGGATCATTGGTGGCAGTGGTTACTGCACGCACGTGCCCTCGCAGCCCTCCCCCACGCTCCCGGCACCCGGCGTGCACATTGCACATACAGGAACCGGATGCCGGGTAGCGATGGGCCGCCCACCCGCCTCCCTGCTAAGCTCCCACCCAACAACGATCGGCAATCAATTAGACCAAGGACGTACCAGGTACGTCCATCTTCATATACTGACAGTTTTTGCAGGACATACCTGGTATGTCCTTGGTCGTTAAGGGGTTAACTAGGTAGACTATTTAGTGAATAGTTATTAACTATTTACTAACTACCTAGTTAAAATAAATACAAACTTACCTGTGAAAAAAAACCTAAACGGCCTTACACTAAAACCTAACATTACAAAAAATAACAAACGAAATTATCTAAAACATTAAAAATTATTCCAATACTAATACCCTTTAAAAGGGCCTTTTGCAGGGCATTGCCCTAAAGTTAACAGCTCTTTTGCTATAAAAAAACAAACACCCCCTAACAGTATACAAACCCCCACCCCCAAACCCACAAAACAAAAATAAAGTAAAACCCATTGCCCTGAAAAGGACATTTATATGGGCATTGCCCTTAAAAGGACATTTTGCTCTTTTTCCTGCCCTTAAAAGGGCATTCAGCTCTTTTATGAAATGCCCAAGCCCTAATCTAAAAATAAAAACCCACCCCAAAACGAAAAAAATACATTACACAAAATAACAAATTATCAAAAATAATAAAAAATATTCCTATTCTAATACCCATTTTAAAAAAACAAAAAACACCCGGAAAAAAAAACCTAATCTATAATAAACTACCAATAGCCCTTAAAAGGGCCTTTTGAAGGGCATTGCCCTAAGTTTAACAGCTCTTTTACCTGCAAAAAAATACAAACACCCACTAACATTACAAACCCACACAGGGCATTTGTATGGGCATTGCCCTTAAAAGGCCATTTAGCTCTTTTGCTTTGCCCTGAAAAGGGTATTTAGCTTTTTTACCAAAAGCCTAAACCCTAAACTAAAAAAAAAAACACTAACTAACCCCCGAAGATCCACTTACAGTTTTTGAAGTCCTACTTTAACAATCTTCCTCCAGGTGGCGAAGTCCTCATTCAGGCAGCGAGAAGTCTTCATCCATGCGGCATCTTCAATTTTTATCCCGACGCTCATCCTCTTTATACAGTCGTCGCCGTACACTGAATCTTCAATGCAAGGTACGCGATTCAAGATGGCGTCCCTTGCATTCCTATTGGCTGATTTGATTTTGGAAATTCAAATCAGCCAATAGGATGAGAGCTACTGAAATCCTATTGGTTGCTCAAAACAGCCAATAGGATGAGAGCTTCTGAAATTCTATTGGCTGTTCAATGCCCTACAAAAGGCCCTTTTAAGGGCCATTGGTAGTTTATTGTAGGCTAGGGTTTTTTATTTTGGGTGTGCTTTTTTATTTTTATAGGGCTATTAGATTAGGTGTAATTCTTTTTTATTTTGGATAATTTCATTTGTTATTTTTTGTAATTTAGTATTTTTTTTTTAATTAGATAGTTTGTAATTTTTAGAGTAGTGTTAGGATTTTTTTAATGTGTATTTTAGTTTAATTTAATTGGTAGTTAGTTTAATTTTAGTTTAATACTTATATTATTTTAATTGTTAGTTTAAACTTAGTTTTATTAATTTGACAGGTAAGTTTTAATTTCATTTAAGATAGGGAAATTATAATTTTAATATAAAGTTAGGGGGGCGTTAGGTTTAGGGGTTACTAGTTTAAATTAGTTTATTGTGATGTGGGGGGCTTTCGGTTTAGGGGTTAATAGTTTAATTTAGTATATTTCGTTGTGGGGGGCTTGTGGTTTAGGGGTTAATAGGTTTATTATAGTGGCTGCGGTGTAGGGCTTAATAACTTTAGTATAGTGGGGGCGATGTGGGCGGACGGCAGATTAGGGGTTAATAATATTTAAATAGTGTTTGCGATGCGGGAGGGCGGCGGTTTTGGGGTTAATAAGTTTATTATAGTGGTGACGATGTCAGGGAGCGGAGGAATAGGGGTTAATAAATTTTATTATTGGCAGCGATGTCGGGAGGGGCAGGTTAGGGGTTAATAACTTAAAAATAGTATTTGCAAATTGCAATGCGGGAGGGCCTTGATTTAGGGGTTAATAGGTAGTTTATGGGTGTTTAGTGTACTTTGTAACACTTTAGTTATGAGTTTTATGTAACAGTTTTACGTAAAACTCATAACTACTGCTTTTAGATTGCGAAAAGGATCTTGACGGTATAGGCTACAACGCAAGCTTTTTAGCCTCACTGCAAACCTTGTAATGGCTGCGCTATGGAAGTCCCATGAAAAAACGTAATTTTTACGTGTGCGGGACTGACGTTGCATTACAGGCTAAAAGGCTTGCGGTACCGACAAGACTTGTAATGGCTGCAGTGCTGTTTTAACGCTGAAATTACCATTTTTTCAGCGTTAAAACACGAACGCACAACTCGTAATCTAGGTGACTATTAGCTGTTCCCATTGGAAATAATGGTAACAAATCCGAATCCAACCCGAAACAAATATTTGCCTGTGAATGCGTCTAATAAAAAATTACTTTTGAATAGTAACCTGTGCACAAAAACAGAAACGTTATTGATTGCGCTCAAGGGATGTTAACCCACAATAGCACTAATATCTTTACACTCCACTAATCTGGGCCAAAATGTTAAATTATATGTAGCAAAACAACTTTGCAATATACTTTAGTTTGTCCTTTTTTCCTTTAATTTAATTCTGAAAATTGTGAGCTTTCCCATTACTGTTAGAAGTGGAAGTGCAGACTCCAGACTTAACACTGCTATATATTTTACTCAGTCATTGGTTGCACACTCTAGTCACGTATTTAAAAGGAAACGTAGGTTACAAAATGGGTTCTAAAACTTTATAGTTTTTCAATATTTCAACAACTAAAATCATTTTTTTTTAAAGCATCTTGTAATCTTCATATATAATAATCTATACTATAATTGCGTTTGTAATGCGTCCGTCGACAGTTGCGCACACATCCTCAAAGGAATATTGGCAGCGCGAGGCAGCCAAAAGAATGTTGGCTGCGCGCGCAGCCAAAAGAATTCCCCTGGATGCAGTGAAACTGCATCCAGGTGGATTCCGAAAATGGCAGGGTGGTGAAAGAATCCACCGATTCTGAAAATTTTCGGAATCCACCGGGATGCAGCGAAGGCAGACAGAGCATTACAACAACAAAAAAAACTAACCGCCCACAATAAGTGTTAAAAAAAAAAACTAACTGCCCGTAATAAGCATTACAAAATAAAACCTAACCGCCCGCAATAAGTATTAAGAAAAAAAAAACAACAACTACCTAATAAAATATTTAACCCCTAAATCCGCCAACCCCAACATTGCAAACTAACTAATACATCTATTAACCCCTAAACCGCCATTAACCCACATTGCTAATTAAACTAATAAATGTATTGCTTATACACGGATAAATCAATAGCGAGATAGAAGAGTGGTACTCACAATAGTTGTAGCATCTCCTTTGATGCTATAGAGGCAAGGTGGGATCAAAATAGTCACCCACCAGACTAGATCACAGGCTGATGAAACAGCTTGTTGCTGAGAAACGCGTTGCTCTGTTTTTATTATTTTAATAAATTAATTTTTATTTTTGAACACTTGCTGCTATTATTTGCTACCATCTTTTCACCCTTGGCTGAGAGGGATACATTCTTTGATAACCCTGATTGCTGCTGTATCCTGAATCTGCCCTGATTCCCAATTTCCCTGGATGATCCACCTGTGTCCAGTTGGCCTGTGATCTAGTCTGGTGGGTGACTATTTTGATCCCACCTTGCCTCTATAGCATCAAAGGAGATGCTACAACTATTGTGAGTACCCCTCTTCTATCTCGCTATTGATTTATCCGTGTATAAGCAATACTAGGCCATATAGGCACCTTTGTCTCCTCTTATCTTTCTGATACAGACATCACACCATTGCCGGCTGTTGGTCTTCTGGGTGACTGTTATAGATCCCAGACTGCTCCCTTAGCACTGATTGAGGTGCTCTCCTAAATGTGAGTTCAATCCCTCATACATATAGTTGATTTTGGACCAAACAATATTGGGCCATGTGGCGCATCTGTCTTTTCTTGTCTTTTGTAGATTGCTGCTTTTGATCCCGGCCTGGATCTCTACAGATAGCTGCCTCAAATTTCTCACCAGAGACTCGCTACTCAATATTGTGACTTTATAACTCAACGTACATTGATTCATTCACTTATGTTCACCTCTGATATTGACTTATGATATATCATTGCTCATCACACACCATATGTTATTGTATTATTGGTTTACCATACTGCTTCTCACTTTGAGATATTTTATATTGTAGTATAGTCACCTATAACTACATTTTAATCTGTCTTTCTCTATGAGTTAATGTTCTCTCTTTATGAGGTTTAATTCTTTCTCTACTGAGGTTTAATTCTTTCTCTACTGAGGTTGTTATATTTCCACACAGTAGATCCCTAATTAATTATTTTTTGTATATCACTAGATTTAGTGAATATATTGTCATAGGACTCCCCCTCCCTTACTGTTAATAAATGTATTAATTCCTAAACCGCCAAACCCCACAACACAAATAACTAGTCACTAAGCCACATAACCTAACACCCCCTAAATTAACCCCATTACATAAATTAAAATATTACTAAATTACAATTAAAATAAAACATAATATTACTTTAAAAATAAAGAAAAATAAGTTTAAACCTATCTAAATTGACAGAAAATAAAAAAAGTCGAACATTACAGAAAATAAAAAAGTCGAACATTACACAAAAAAATAAACCACATTATCCAAAATAAATGTTTTTAACCTAATCCCTATGAATATAAAAAAGCCCCCCCAAAATAAAAACACCTCCAAATCTAAGAATAAACTACCAATAGCCCTTAAAAGGGCTTTTTGTAGGGCATTGCTCTAAAGAAATCAGCTCTTTTACATTAAAAATAAACCAAGTCCCCTCTAACAGTAAACCCCCCCACCCACAAAAAAACCCCAAAATAAGAAACTCAACACTAAAAAAAAACTAAACTACCCATTGCCCCTAAAGGGGCATTTGTATGGGCATTGCCCTTAAAATGGCATTCAGCTCTAAAAATTAACACTAAGCCCCAAATAGGTACTCACTGTTCCTAAAGTCCAGCGGAGAAGGTCTTCTTCCAGGCGGGTTCATCATCTTCTATCTTCATCCACAGCGCAGGCGGCATGGAGCGGAGGTGTGGAGCGGTCTTCCCAGATGTGGCACCTCCGCTCAGCACCGCCTTCACTCCTAATGAAGATAGAAGATGATGGATCTGTCTGGAAAAAGACCTTCTCCGCCGGACTTCAGGAACAGTGAGTACCTATTTGGGGCTGAGGTTTAGGCTTTTTTTATTTTCATTTTTAGGGTGTTTTTTTTTTTTAGATTAGGGTTTTTTGGGGCTTGAAAAAGAGCTGATTGCCCTTTTAAGGGCAGTAAAAGAGCTGAATGCCCTTTTAAAGGCAATGCCCATACAAATGCCTCTTTAGGGGCAATGGGTAGTTTAGTTTGTTTAGTGTTAGTTTTTTTATTTTGGGGGGTTTGGTGGGTGGGGGTTTTTTACTGTTAGGGGGGATTTAATATTTTTTAGAGATAAAAGAGCTGTTTAACTTAGGGCAATGCCCTACAAAAGGCCATTTTAAGGGCTATTGGTAGTTTAGTATTAGATTAGGGGTGTTTTTATTTTGGGGGCAATGTTTTATTTTTATAGGGGTATTAGTTTAGGTTTAAATGTTTTATTTTGGATACCTTTGTTTATTTTTTTCCTGTAATTTTAGTTTGTTTGTTTTTTGTAACTTTAGCTTGGGGGTTGTAGTTTTTAAACATAGACTGCCCTCTGGCCAGGCTTATAGTCTAGTAATAATAATAATAAAAAAATATCCAGTTGAACAGAAAAACATTCAAAGTAGTAAAAGAAACATGCCATAAAACCTTTATACTATCGCCTTGATTACAAGTTTTGCGTTAGAAGCTGTGCGGTGCTAACGGGCAGTTTATGCTCACCGCTCAAAAAAAGAAACCCGGCGTTAACCGCAAAAAAGTGAGCAAAGAGCAAAATTTTGCTCCACATCTCATCTCAATACCTGCGCTGCTTACGTTAGCGGTGAGCTGGTAAAACGTGCTCGTGCAGGATATAATGGGGAAGAGCCATCTGAAAAAAAACCTAACACCTGCAAAAAAGCAGCGTAAAGCTCCTAACGCAGCCCTATTGATTCCTATGGGGAAATAAAAGTTATGTCTACACCTAACACCCTAACATGAACCCAGAGTCTAAACACCCCTAATATTACACTTATTAACCCCTAATCTGCCGCCCCTGACATCGCCGACACCTACATTATATTATTAACCCCTAATCTGCCACTCTGGACACAGCCGCCACCTACATTATACTTATGAACCCCTAATATGCTGCCCCCAACATCGTCGACACCTACATTATATTATTAACCCCTAATCTGCCACTCCGGACACAGCCGCCACCTACATTATACTTATGAACCCCTAATCTGCCGCCCCCAATGTCGCCGCAACCTAACTACATTTATTAACCCCTAATCTGCCGCTCCCAATGTAACCACCACTATAATAAAGATATTAACCCCTAACCCCCCCTAAGTTAAATATAATTTAAATAAATCTAAATAAAATTACTATCATTAACTAAATTATTCCTATTTAAAGCTTAATACTTACCTATAAAATAAACCCTAAGTTAGCTACAATATAACTAATAGTTACATTGTAGCTAGCTTAGGGGTTATTTTTATTTTACAGGCAAGTTTGTATTTATTTTAACTAGGTAGAATAGTTATTAAATAGTTATTAACTATTTAATAACTACCTAGTTAAAATAAAGACAAATTTACCTGTAAAATAAAACCTAACTTAAGTTACAATTACACCTAACACTACACTACAATTAAATTAATTACCTAAATTAAATACAATTAATTACAATTAAATCAAATTGTCTAAAGTATCAAAAAAGACAAACACTAAATTACAGAAAATAATAAAGAAATTACAAGACGTTTAAACTAATTACACCTAATCTAATCCCCCTAACAAAATAAAAAAGCCCCCCAAAAATAAAAAAGCCCTACCCTACACTAAATTACAAATAGCCCTTAAAAGGGCCTTTGGCGGGGCATTGCCCCAAAGTAATCAGCTCTTTTACCTGTAAAAAAAATTACAATTCCCCCCCCAACATTAAAACCCACCACCCACACAACCAACCCTACTTTAAAACCCACCCAATCCAACCTTAAAAAAACTAACACTAACCCCTTGAAGATCACCTTACCGGGAGACGTCTTCACCCAACCAGGCAGAAGTGGTCCTCCAGACGGGCAGAAGTCTTCATCCAACCGGGCAGAAGTGGTCCTCCAGACGGGTAGAAGTCTTCATCCAGAAGGCATCTTCTATCTTCATCCATCCGGTGTGGAGCAGGTCCATCTTCAAGACATCCGACGCGGAGCATCCTCTTCTTTCTCCGACGACTGAATGAAGGTTCCTTTAAATGATGTTATCCAAGATGGCGTCCCTTCAATTCCAATTGGCTGATAGAATTCTATCAGCCAATCGGAATTAAGGTAAAAAAAATCCTATTGGCTGATGCAATCAGCCAATAGGATTGAACTGGCATTATATTGGCTGATTGGAACAGCCAATAGAATGCCAGCTCAATCCTATTGGCTGATTGGATCAGCCAATAGGATTGAACTTTAATCCTATTGGCTGATTGCATCAGCCAATAGGATTTTTTCTACCTTAATTCCGATTGGCTGATAGGATTCTATCAGCCAATCGGAATTGAAGGGACGCCATCTTGGATGACGTCATTTAAAGGAACCTTCATTCAGCCATTGGCTGGGGAAAGAAGAGGATGCTCCGCGTCGGATGTCTTGAAGATGGACCCGCTCCGTGCCGGATGGATGAAGATAGAAGATGCCGTCAGGATGAAGACTTCTGCCCGTCTGGAGGACCACTTCTGCCCGGTTGGATGAAGACTTCTCCCGGCTTCGTTGAGGACTTCGGCCGGTTGGGTGAAGACGTCTCCCGTTAAGGTGATCTTCAAGGCGTTAGTGTTAGGTTTTTTTAAGGGGGGATTGGGTGGGTTTTAGAGTAGGGTTGGTTGTGTGGGTGGTGGGTTTTAATGTTGGGGGGGTATTTGTAATTTTTTTTTACAGGTAAAAGAGCTGATTACTTTGGGGCAATGCCCCGCAAAAGGCCCTTTTTTTTGTTAGGGGGATTAGATTAGGTGTAATTAGTATTTAGTTAATTGTAGTAATTTTATTTAGATTTATTTAAATTGTATTTAAGTTAGGGGGTGTTAGGGTTAGGGTTAGATTAGGGGTTAATAAATGTAGGTAGGTGGTGTCGATGTTAGGGCCGGCAGATTAGGTGTTAATAATATTTAACTAGTGTTTGCGATGCAGGAGTGCGGCGGTTTAGGGGTTAATATATTTCTTATGGTGGCGGCGATGTCCGGTTCGGCAGATCAGGGGTTAAAAATGTATTTTAGTGTTTGCGATGTGGGAGGGCCTCGGTTTAGGGGTTAATAGGTAGTTTATGGGTTATAGTGTACTTTTTAGCACTTTAGTTAAGAGTTTTATGCTACGCGTTGTACAGGGAGTGCAGAATTATTAGGCAAATGAGTATTTTGACCACATCATCCTCTTTATGCATGTTGTCTTATTCCAAGCTGTATAGGCTCGAAAGCCTACTACCAATTAAGCATATTAGGTGATGTGCATCTCTGTAATGAGAAGGGGTGTGGTCTAATGACATCAACACCCTATATCAGGTGTGCATAATTATTAGGCAACTTCCTTTCCTTTGGCAAAATGGGTCAAAAGAAGGACTTGACAGGCTCAGAAAAGTAAAAAATAGTGAGATATCTTGCAGAGGGATGCAGCACTCTTAAAATTGCAAAGCTTCTGAAGCGTGATCATCGAACAATCAAGCGTTTCATTCAAAATAGTCAACAGGGTCGCAAGAAGCGTGTGGAAAAACCAAGGCGCAAAATAACTGCCCATGAACTGAGAAAAGTCAAGCGTGCAGCTGCCAAGATGCCACTTGCCACCAGTTTGGCCATATTTCAGAGCTGCAACATCACTGGAGTGCCCAAAAGCACAAGGTGTGCAATACTCAGAGACATGGCCAAGGTAAGAAAGGCTGAAAGACGACCACCACTGAACAAGACACACAAGCTGAAACGTCAAGACTGGGCCAAGAAATATCTCAAGACTGATTTTTCTAAGGTTTTATGGACTGATGAAATGAGAGTGAGTCTTGATGGGCCAGATGGATGGGCCCGTGGCTGGATTGGTAAAGGGCAGAGAGCTCCAGTACGACTCAGACGCCAGCAAGGTGGAGGTGGAGTACTGGTTTGGGCTGGTATCATCAAAGCTGAGCTTGTGGGGCCTTTTCGGGTTGAGGATGGAGTCAAGCTCAACTCCCAGTCCTACTGCCAGTTTCTGGAAGACACCTTCTTCAAGCAGTGGTACAGGAAGAAGTTTGCATCCTTCAAGAAAAACATGATTTTCATGCAGGACAATGCTCCATCACACGTGTCCAAGTACTCCACAGCGTGGCTGGCAAGAAAGGGTATAAAAGAAGAAAATCTAATGACATGGCCTCCTTGTTCACCTGATCTGAATCCCATTGAGAACCTGTGGTCCATCATCAAATGTGAGATTTACAAGGAGGGAAAACAGTACACCTCTCTGAACAGTGTCTGGGAGGCTGTGGTTGCTGCTGCACGCAATGTTGATGGTGAACAGATCAAAACACTGACAGAATCCATGGATGGCAGGCTTTTGAGTGTCCTTGCAAAGAAAGGTGGCTATATTGGTCACTGATTTGTTTTTGTTTTGTTTTTGAATGTCAGAAATGTATATTTGTGAATGTTGAGATGTTATATTGGTTTCACTGGTAAAAATAAATAATTGAAATGGGTATATATTTGTTTTTTGTTAAGTTGCCTAATAATTATGCACAGTAATAGTCACCTGCACACACAGATATCCCCCTAAAATAGCTATAACTAAAAACAAACTAAAAACTACTTCCAAAACTATTCAGCTTTGATATTAATGAGTTTTTTGGGTTCATTGAGAACATGGTTGTTGTTCAATAATAAAATTAATCCTCAAAAATACAACTTGCCTAATAATTCTGCACTCCCTGTAGTGTAAAACTCATAACTACTGACTTTTAAATGTGGTACCAGGCTTGACAGGAGAGGGTCTACCGCTCACTTTTGGTCAGACTCATAATACCGGCGCTATGCAAGTCCCATTGAAAATATAGGAAAAGCAATTGACGTAAGTGGATTTGCAGTATTTCCGAGTCTGGCCAAAAAAGTGAGCGGTACACCTATACCTTCAAGACTCGTAATAACAGCGGGCGTTAAAAAGCAGCGTTGGGACCAGCCAACGCTGCTTTTTAACCCTAATGCACAACTCGTAATCTAGGACTATGTTTTTTAATAAAATACTGGATAAGGCAAAAATGTGGCAATATATAAGGACATCTTGTCAGAAAACGCTCCAGTCTACTAGTGTTCCTAATTGTCCTCAAAAAACAATGGACAACTATTAGGAGATCCTTGGAAAATATGATGTGATGTGACTGATTTATCAAATTTTGACCAGATATTATTGGCCTGCAAATGCAGTCAACCATATGTACCTCAGAATAGACTCCACCCCCCCCCCCCCCCCCCGTGGGTTATATTCCAATATCAGACCTCATGTCAGGTCAATACTCCTGTAGCCCTTATCCCTAATGACCCACATATGGGCCCTCATATCAGACCCCATTCCCTGCAATGAAAAGGAAAGGTGGAGAAGGCGCTAAAAAGCTAACACAATACCAATAAATTCAAGCTGATAGAAACTGACATACTAAATGTCCCTTATTCAAACAATAAAATGTTTATTGGAGCATATCTAAAACATATATAAAATCCACTTGTATAGTGAACTTTATTTCATTAGAGTAGTACCATATTATAAGCTAGTGAGGAGCTTACTTAGGAGAGTGGCTGGAACTGGAACACCCTCTGCGCCTACCTATGTCTTCTTTTTTAACCCATTGCCTGCAATCCCTGTCAGTTATATACCCATATAGGACCCCAGACCACACACATTCGTGTTAAAGGGACACTAACGTCAAAATTAAGCTGCCATGATTTAGATACAGCTTGCAATTTTTAAAGACTTTCCAATTTACTTAAATTATCAAATTGTGCACAGTCTTTTTATATGCACACTTTCTGAGGAATCAGCTACTATTGAGCATGTGAAAGAGTTCACGGTGTATATGTATATGAGTCTGTGATTGGGTTATGAATGTCACATGATAAAAGGGGCTGGCAAATTTAAGTAATTTTTTTTAATTTGTCAGAAGAAAATCTGCCGGTTATTTAAGATTAAGATTAAGTGCTATGCACTTGTTAATTGTGCAAATGTATTTAACGGTCCTTTTATGTCCAGTTTTTTAACAATAATTTTGCTTGACAAGCAGTGAAAATAATTGATTCTCCAGTTAAATAATGGAACTTGAGAACCCTACATGCTGGTCATGATCATAAGGCTCTGTTACTAATACACTGCCATGCCACCATGCTCATGGATGTAGGCCATAATAGTAAAACGCTTTTTAAGCCCATCAATCATTGAATCATCCATTCTTTCTGCACCAGTTTCTGTTTTTTGTGTGAGTTGTGTTAGTTCTTGTATTCAAATATAATTTATTTTCCCTTCTCATATACATTTAGCTTTATTCTTTTGCTTTGGAACCAACAAAAATTGAAATGCAACATCCTTTCCCTATAATAACACTGAAACTGAATTTGCAGAAATTTGCAGGATGCCAGCTTCTGCCTTAGGTGTTTCAAGCTGTAACCGGCACTTTATAATTTGAGGAATTTCTTGGCACAAGCGCCACTAAATCGTCAGTGCTTCTAATTCTTTTCCTTCAATCTAAATTATAAATCTGATATGATTTCTCCTTTTTCTGGAAGACACACCAGTTCCTTAATGAGTTTCCCTAGTAAACGTTTCTTAAAGATGCCAAGCAATTAAAGGATGTACACTTGGCATGATTAAACTAGAAATGTTCTGCAAAGGATTCAAGATACATAAAAAAATTATTAAACATAGACATAGTTACTGTTATAGTGATACATCATAAATAATATTAGTAGTCTTCAACCATAGAAAAACTTTGTGAAGATTGAAGTACCTAAAAAATAATAAATGTGCACATAGTGCAAAACCCTTTAAAAGTATAAATGAAAAGCCCCCAGCATTATAAAGGCTTACCAGATTCAATCTTGAATTAAACATGAGCCATTAACACCTCATCAGCCTGTTTCAGACCTCATAAGGGCCTTTATCGGGACTGGTGACAGCTCAGTAAATGAAGCATATTTATAACCCCTAAGAGCTGATTGATTTCCGCTGCCCATATAAAACATATGATGCCCATTTTCAATATGGCGTATCAAAAGTATTATTTGTGCATACAAGACATATGAAGCCCATTTTCCATATGGTGTTTCCTCTATCAAATCATCAATTATTATTTGCCCATATAAGACATAAGAAGCCCATTTCCAATATGGTGTTCTCTCTATCAAAGGATCAAAGTATTATTTGCCTATATATATATATATATATATATATATATATATATATATATATATGTGTGTGTGTGTGTGTGTGTGTCTTACAGTATACGGTCAAATATTACTTTAATTACTTTACTGACCTTGGTTTCAGGGCTCTGCTACTCAAGGGAACGCTATGTAATCTGCAATGGGAATGCACAGCAAGCTGTGAATACTATAAAATACTATAAATTTGCATTTAATTACACAAGAACCCATTCCCAAGTTTACAAAAGTTTCAGAAGCACTGAATAAGATCATAGGCAGCATCTTTTTTTTCAATATAGCTTAATGATAATGATAAAAATGAAGGAACTTATACTTGTGTGTATGTATATTTATATACACAGTATATAAATATATATATATATATATATATATATATATATATATATACAGTATATATACACACACAGTATCTCACCCCTCACATTTTTGTAAATATTTTATTATATCTTTTTATGTGACAACACTGAAGAAATGACACTTTGCCAAATATAAAGTAGTCTGTATGACAGTGTAAATCTGCTGTCCCCTCAAAATAACTCAACACACAGCCATTAATGTCTAAACCATTGGCAACAAAAGTAAGTTGGCAACAAATTAGCCCAAAGTGTCAATATTTTGTGTGGCCACCATTATTTTCCAGCACTGCCTTAACCCTCTTAGGCATGGAGTTCACCAGAGCTTCACAGGTTGCCACTGGAGTCCTCTTCCACTCCTCCATGACGACATCACAGAGCTGGTGGATGTTAGAGACCTTGCGCTCCCCCACCTTCCATTTGAGGATGCCCCACAGATGCTCAATAGGGTTTAGGTCTGGAGATATGACTGGCCAGTCCATCACCTTTACCCTCAGCTTCTTTAGCAAGTCTTGGGGGGGTGTTTGGGGTCGTTATTATGTTGGAATACTGCCCTGCGGCCCAGTCTCCAAAGGGAGGGAATCATGCTCTGCTTTAGTATGTCACAGTACATGTTGGCATTCATGGTCCCCTCAATGAACTGTAGCTCCCCAGTGCCGGCAGCACTCATGCAGGCCCAGACCATGACATTCCCACCACCATGCTTGACTGTAGGCAAGACACACTTGTCTTTGTACTCCTCACCTGGTTGCCACCCCACACGTTTGACACCATCTGAACCAAATAAGTTTATCTTGGTCTCATCGGACCACAGGACATGGTTCCAGTAATTAGTCTGCTTATCTTCAGCAAACTGCTGCAGGCTTTCTTGTGCATCATCTTTAGAAGAGGCTTCATTCTGAGACAGCCATGCAGACCAATTTGATGCAGTGTGCAGTGTATGAGCACTGACAGGCTGACCCCCCACCCCTTCAACCTCTGCAGCAATGCTGGCAGCACTCATACGTCTATTTCCCAAAGACAACCTCTGGATATGATGTTGAACACGTGCACTCAACTTCTTTGGTCAACCATGGCAAAGCCTGTTCTGAGTGGAACCTGTCCTGTGAAATTGCTGTATAGTCTTGCCCACCATGCTGCAGCTCAGTTTCAGGGTCTTGGCAATCTTTTTATAGACTAAGCCATCTTCATGTAGAGCGTCAATTCTTTTTTTTAGATCCTCAGAGAGTTCTTTGCTATGAGGTGCCATGTTGAACATAGACAGACTGCATGATATGGGCAAGACGTTTTTGGACAGAGGATATCCTGGGAATTTGATAAATCAAGAAATTATTAAAGTTGATAAGATTACAAGATCTGAGCTGCTTACAAGGGCGAAAGTTCAAGATAAAGATGACAGTTTGTTTTTTGTCTCTAAGTATGATAACCATAGTGATAAATTGAATAAAATATTACAGAGACATTGGCACATACTTAGAGACTGCAATAAAGATTTGCCCCATGCTGGCATACAAAAGAAATCGAAATATTAAAGATATTCTTATAACAACTGACATACAGTAGGTAGCCAGTCTAGAACTGAAACAGGCTATATAACCAAGAAGAACTTGGGTTGCTATCCCTGTCTGAGGTGTTGTAATTGTAATTCCCTAATTAAGAGGGATAAATTTACACATCCCAGAACAGGTAAACTGTACAATATAAGAGATTTCTTCACTTGTAACTCATGTTATGTGATTTATCTAATAAAGTGCCCATGCTCCAGGATCTACTTAGGGGAAGCTACAGGGAAGGTACGGGACCGTATCAGTGAACATAAATCAAATATCAGGTGCAATAACAAGGAGGCACCGGTCTCATCCCATTTCCTGGAAGCTGGGCACTCTATTAGTCAGTTGAGATGGCAGATTATCGATCAAATGAAGTTGCCTAGAAGAGGGGGCAATAGGGAATTAATGGTAAAGAGGAAATAATTATTTTGGATATCTACTCTAAATTCCATGAAGCCTTTGGGAATGAATAAAGATTATGATGTGTCTGTATTTATGTAAAAGATCTAGCTCATCTCAGTGTACAGAATGCTTTTAAATGTATTTTTTTGTATATATTTCTTATACATAAGAATGAATATGTAGAACTTAGGATCTACTACTAGATGGGGCAGGTGAGTTATTACCTGTTTTTTAACATGGATTAGAATGAATTAAACACAGACAGGTGTATGTTAATTAAGTAACCAGGGTTGCTGTAAACGGAGAGTTTTTGAACAGTATTACATTGCATGACTAAGGGGCATTCAGCGATGTCTGTCGGACATGATCCGCTGATCAGATCATGTCGGACAGACACATAATAAATAGGTCCCTAAGGGTGTACAACCCGAAACGTTGCTGCTGCTTTTTTTGTACCCTAGAATCGTCGCCTAATAAAGAAGGATTTTGAAGCAAGTGCTGTTGACACTATCGGCCAGATTACGAGTTTTTCGTTTTGAGCTGTGCGGTGCTAACGAGCAGCTTTCTCTCACCGCTCACTTACCTGCAGCGCTGGTATTATGGGTTTTTACAAACCCGGAGTTAAAAGACAAGAAGTGAGCGTTGAGCAAAATTTTGCTCCATACCGCACTCCAATACCAGCGCTGCTTAAGTCAGCGGTGAGCTGGTCATACGTGCTCATGCACGATTTCCCCATAGGAATCAACGGGGAGAGCCGGCTGAGAAAAAGTCTAACACCTGCAAAAAAGCAGCGTAAAACTCAGTAACGCAGCCCCATTGATTACTATGGGGAAATAAAATTTATGTTTACACCTAACACCCTAACATGAACCCCGAGTCTAAACACCCCTAATCTTACACTTATTAACCCCTAATCTGCCGCCCCCGACATCGCTGACACCTACATTATTCTTATTAACCCCTAATCTGCCACTCCGGACACCGCCGCCACCTACATTATAGTTATGAACCCCTAATCTGCTGCCCCCAACATTGCAGACACCTACATTATATTTATTAACCCCTAATCTGCCGCTCCCAACGTCGCCACCACCTACCTACATTTATCAACCCCTAATCTGCTGCCCCCAACGTCGCCGCCAGTATAATAAACATATTAACCCCTAAACTGCCGCTCCCGCCTTGCAAACTTTAGTTAAATATTATTAATCCCTAATCTGCTGTCCCTAACATCACCACCACCTACCTACATTTATTAACCCCTAATCTGCCGCCCCCAACGTCGGCGCCACTATACTAAATGTATTAACCCCTAAACCTAAGTCTAACCTTAACCCTAACACCCCCTAACTTAAATATAATTTAAATAAATCTAACTAAAAATTCCTATCATTACCTAAATAATTTCTATTTAAAACTAAATACTTACCTATAAAATAAACCCTAAACTAGCTACAATATAACTAATAGTTACATTGTAGCTATCTTAGGGTTTATTTTTATTTTACAGGCAAGTTTGTATTTATTTTAACTAGGTAGAATAGTTACTAAATAGTTATTAACTATTTAATAACTACCTAGCAAAAATAAATACAAAAGTACCTGTAAAATAAAACCTAACCTAAGTTACAATAACACCTAACACTACACTATAATTAAATTACCTAAATTAAATTAACAACAATTAAATAAATTAAATTAAATTAGCTAAAGTACAGAAACAAACAAACACTAAATTACAGAAAATAATAAAAAAAAATACAAGATATTTAAACTAATTACACCTAATCTAATAGCCCTATCAAAATAAAAAAAGCCCCCCCAAAATAAAAAAAACCCTAGCTTAAACTAAACTATCAATAGCCCTTAAAAGGGCCTTTTGCAGGGCATTGCCCCAAAGTAATCAGCTCTTTTACCTGTAAAAAAAAATAATACAAGCAACCCCCCAAACAGTAAAACCCACCACCCACACAACCAAACCCCCAAATAAAATACTATCTAAAAAAACTAAGCTCCCCATTGCCCTGAAAAGGGCATTTGGATGGGCATTGCCCTTAAAAGGTCTTTTGTGGCCCAAACCCTAATCTAAAAAATAAAACCCACCCAATACACCCTTTAAAAAACCTAACACTAACCCCCTGAAGATCGACTTACAGTTCTGAAGACCGGACATCCATCCTCAAGGAAGCGGCAGAAGTCTTCATCCAACCGGGCCGAAGTCCTCAACGAAGCCGGGAGAAGTCTTCATCCAAGCCGGGCAAAGTGGTCCTCCAGACGGGCAGAAGTCTTCATCCAGACGGCATCTTCTATCTTCATCCATCCAGCGCGGAGTGGGTCCATCTTCAAGACATCCGACGTGGAGCATCTTCTTCTTCCGACGACTACCCGACGAATGAAGGTTCCAATCAGCCAATAGAATGCAAGCTCAATCCTATTGGCTGATTGGGGGTTAATAAATATAATGTAGGTGGCGGCGATGTTGGGGGCAGCAGATTAGGGGTAAATCGTTTTACGGTAAGGCCAAAAAAGTGTGCGGTAACCCTAAACCTGCAAGACTCGTAATACCAGCGGGCGTAAAAAAGCAGTGTTAAGACCTCTTAACGCTGCTTTTTTACCCTAACGCACAACTCGTAATTTAGCCGATTGTTTGTTGGATGTGCCATGTTGAACTTCCACTGACCATTATTAGATAGTGTGAAAGCAATAACACCAAATTTAACACACCTGCTCCCCATTCACACCTGAGACCTTGTAACACTAATGAGTTGCATGACTCCGTGTGTTGAGTTATTTTGAAGGGACAGCAAAAGTGTAATTTCTTCAGTGTTATCAGTGTTATCACATGAAAAGATGGAATAAAATATTTACAAAAATGTGAGGGGTGTACTCAATTTTGTGAGATACTGTATATATATATATATATATATATATATATATATATATATATATATATATATATATATATATATATATACTGTAAATATATCAATTAGCTCTTTGCAGTCAAATACCTGGCCAGATATCATATACCTTTTAACCCTTATACAATGTTTTTTAAATATTAATATGAATTACTTTTATCAGATAGGGGTAGATTTATCATACCCCGGGAGGAAATGATTCACTATAGCGAATCATGCCCGCCCTCCATCGCTAAATGCTGACAACATACGCTGTCGGTATTTAACATTGCACAAGCATTTCTGGTGAACTGTGCAATGCCGCCCCCTGCAGATTCACTGCCAATCAGCCGCTAGCAGGGGGTGTCAATCAACCCGATCGTATTCGAGGAGGCGTACAAGTTAAGGACTCTTAACAGGTGCATTAGGCACAATTCAGGGTATGTTAAACCGGCCCCATAGTGTATATACTGTATGAGTGTAAAACTTTATTTTATAATATTTATGTTGTGTCTGGTGCCACTTTTTTTTTGTCATACCCTTAAAGGGACATTAAACCCAAAATGTTTCTTTCATGATCCAGACAGAGAATAGAATTTTAAACAACATTCCAATTTACCTCTTTTATCTAATTTCCTTCTTTCTTTAGATATCCTTTGTTGAAGAAATAGCAATGCACATGGGTCAGCCAATCACACGAGGCATCTATGTGCAGCCACCAATCAGCAGCTACTGAGCCTATCTAGATATGCTTTTCAGGAAAGAATATCAATAGAATTAAGCAAATTAGATAATAGAAGTAAATTAGAAAGTTGTTTAAAATTGTATTCTCTATCTGAATCATGAAAGAAAAAAATTAGGTTTAATGTCCCTTTAATGCAAAGTCTTCAGTTGCCATTTAAACCATTTACTTTCAACTTGTTATATCGCGACCCACACTAACAATAGCACACTACTTGTAATCTAGTCCTATAATTACTTCCCTGTATCTCCCAATCTAGATCATGATACCATAGCGCTGCAGATTTTGTTGTCACTCTACAAGCAACCAATAATAATAATAATAATAATAAGGATACCAGTTACATGGGAATGTGTATATGTTGCATCCAGCTAGCCATCATTTCAATGTTTGTTGTGCATCACCAAAGGATTGCTTCCCAAATTACCTAGAAGCATTCTGGGGGGATGTTAATAATACTTTATTTGTGCTGCATAAAATCTTTACCATAGCCTCAATTGAGGAAGACAATATTTATAGCATTTAATATTGGAACAAAAAAACGTTGACTAATGCTAATGTGTTGTTTGAAAAATGTTTAAAAGTTCAGATAATCTATACAGTGTATCTATGTTTTGCAGTGCTTTGTGCACGTTGCATTTCCTAATATTGTTCACAGATGTGTCGTTTGGCATTTGGTTGTGAATATATTTATGCACCGGTATTTTTTTATTGTGACTTGTTTTCCAGCAGAAATGTGACGCTAGCACATGCAATAAAAATGTGTAAACTTTACTTGAAGATTTCTGTAAACACAATCATTAAAGGGACATGAAATTCAAAATGTTTCTTTCATGATTAAGACAGAGAATACAATTTTATGAACAACATTCCAATTTACTTCTATCATCTAATTTGCATCTTTCTTTAGATATCCTTTGTTGAAGAAATAGCAATACACATGAGTGGATGAGCCAGTCACAAGATTAATCGATGTGCAGTCACCAATCAGAAGCTTCTGAGCCTATTTAGATACGGTTTTCAAGACGAGAATGAAGCAAATTAGATCATATAAGTAAATTGGAAAGTTGCTTACAATCGAAGGCTCTTTCTAAATCACAAAAGAAAAAAATTGGGTTTCATGTCCCTTTAATATTTTATGTTTTCTTTTTGGAAAAAAAAAGTTTTTTAGATTCAAATGACTTCTTTTCTTCCTTTCCTAATACATTTTAAAGGCATTCCAGAACATGACATATCTTTAGGTGAGATATGTAAACATGCATGGTGCTTGACTTATCATTGAAATATCAGCAATACCTCCAGTGTAATAAATAACCACATAACCAAGAAGAGCTCATGAATGAGTTGATCCTTGAACCTAGCTGCCCCCTGGGATTTCATCACACACATCAAGGTGGTCAGGCTCCTCCTCAAATAAAGATGAACTTCCACCAAAAAGCCATTGGGCTGTGCAAGACTCATAAGCAACAGTAGGCAAGTAGTAAATCAATTACCTTTGTGAGGTTACAGGAGGGTACCACCCAAATGACTGAAACAACAAAAATGTGATATGAAACCCAAACATTTTCTTTTGTGATTCAGACAGAGCATAACAGTTTTTAAAAAGTTTCCAAATTTGCTTTATTCCTATGGTATCCTGTGTTGAAGAGAAATCTATGAAGCTGTCTGGAGCACTATATTGCAGGAAATAGTGCTGCTATATAGTACTCCAGAAATGGGATGGCTCCTAAGCATATGTCCCTGCTTTTCAACAAAAGATACCAAGTGAACGAATAAAAATTGATAATAGAAATAAATTGGAAAGTTGTATAAAATTGCAAGCTCTTTCTGAATCATGAAATAATAATTTGGTGTTTCATATCCATTTAAACACAAAAAATGTGCACTAGATCATGACTCATGTCCTATGATTAACTAGGTTACACATACTCTCTGTCGTGAGAGGGGGGGTGAACATTAGTTGTTACACTAAAGGGCCACCCTGCTGTTCACTGTCACAACAAATTAATTTTAAAGTAAAGAGACATTAGAATTTTTTTTATGCATAATTAAATAATTTTGAAAGACACAATGCGCAACTCCAATATCCCTATAACTCCACAATAAGGATTCCAGAAATGACTACCTATTAAACCATATGTATTTGTCTGTGACGAAGCGAAGACATGTGCGTGATGAGCTGATTGGTAGAACCCATGCAGATAATCACAGGTGATGTAAATGGTGTAACATCAGACCTGGACTGAGCATAGGGCATACCGGGCAAATGCCCGGTAGGCCGCGAGGTAGTTTAGCCCCGCCCACCGCGACCACATGCAATTTATTTTTGAGAAAAACTGAAAATATTATTTTTTTTGTAATATATTTAATAAACGTTTGTAATGCAATTTTGCAAGTTGAAGTTGAAACACATAATACACATTGACATTCCAATATCTATTCTTTATCTCGATGACTGGATCTCAAATTCAGGTTCGTTCAACCAATCATAATAATAATAATAATAGGCGCACTGTGTCCGGCAGTGAATGACTACAGTACTGACTGTCTGACTGAGCAGTGCACTGTGAGTGACACAACAGGCCTGCCATGCGGCTGCACTACACGGATGCTGGTATGCTGCGTGCCGTGTCCAAGTGAAACAGAGGCTGTTAGAGTGTCAGTGCTGACTGATGAGTGCTTTCCTGGCTTGAAGCTGAGAGATGCTGATGGCCGGGTCCTCCCGGATTCATCCCGATCCAGTGAGCACTGCAGTGAGGAGAGCTGTGCCGAGGCTGCGAGCAGACTCAGCAGGTGGCCAGGCAAGGCCAGGTGTCAGGTGAGGTCAGAGAGAGAGAGGAACTTTTTTTTTAAACTAGTAAACCGGCCCCCAATCTTTGTGCTGCCTAAGCTCTAAATACAGCAAGCTAACCAGATACCTCTTAGCGTGGCCCTATCTCTGTCTGCACAAAGAAATGCTTGTGCAATGTTAAATGCCGACAGAGAATCATGTCCACCCGGCACTTGTTAAATCTACCCCATAGAGTCAGATTAACAGTGGAGTGCTATTTAGCGCTTCCGCTAGAGCGCTAATAGCACTAGAAGTAAACTTTTTGTGCTCGTCGGGTTGCACTGGTATAATGAGTTGAAAGTAAAAAGTTATCATGCTAGCGGATGCTGGCAAACAGCTTACTTCTAGCGCAATTAGACTGTCATGCAAACCTATTCCCCCCATAGAAGTCAATGGAGAAAACAAAGTGGAAAAACACTAACTTGCAACTCGCACGCTAAACCAAACTCATATTCTCATATGCGCTAACCCGACATGAAAATATTAATATTTCACATTCCACATGCACATAGCAGAATATGCTCTATTTATTCCCAAATACATATTTATATATATATATATATATATATCATGGTATTTGGTACAATATATATATATATATATATATATATATATATATATATATATATATATATATATAAATATATACAGTATATATACAGTAAATATAATTATACATATTTATAGATATATACAAATATATTTAGGAATATCTCTTTAAAAATACATATTCTGCTATGTGAAGAACATTGGAATGTTAAATATTTACAGTAAAAACACTTTATTAAATATGAATATTGCATAAATATAGTTTTTCATGTTTTCATCTACTTAATTGCAAAGGTCTCCAATGCACTTATATATACATGTATTTATGTGTTTATATGTGTATATATATGTATGTATTTATGTGTTTATATGTGTATATATGTCTGTAAATACATATATGTACACAGATATAAATATATATATATATATATATATATATATATATACACACATATTTAGATATGTTAAAACCCTTTGTCTGCCTTTTCTTTCTAACACCTGAGATCTCATATCTTTGAGCCCTTATAACTTTTGTGTGAAATATTTTTTTAAATAATTTTTATTAGACAGTGTAATTATGAGTGTAAGTATACTTTGTAATATATTTTTTATGTGTTTTGTGATACTTTTTTGTTTTGTGAAACAGTTAACCAGAGCTCTGAGGATGCAGTAATCATTCAAGCATAAATGGCAAATGCGTTCAAGCATTCACATTTACTTTCAACTTGTAATACGAGTGGTAAACCCGATGAGCAAAAACACCCGCAATAAACCCATTATCTCTCGAGCGTAACTCGTAATCTGGCCCTTTTTTATTAAACACAAATCCATTCAATTACTAGTGGGAATTTAACTTCTAGCCACCTGGTGGAGGCAAAGAACACCCCAGCAAAGCTTCAAGTATCCTCCAATTACCCACAAGCCCCAGTCACTCAGTCGAGGAATTATGGAAAGAGAAGAAGACATAAAGGGTATAGAGGTGCCTGAGGTTTAGAAAAATGACAAAAATGTGTCTTAAAATAAGGGCGGGTCGTGGACTCGCTATGCCAAGAAAGAAAAGAATTTATCAGGTAAGTATAAATTATGTTTTCTTTCTAATGGCATTGAGAGTCCACTAATTCATTCAATTACTAGTGGGAACCAATACCAAAGCTAGAGTCCACAGAATGGAAGGGAGGGATACACATGACAAGCAAACTTAAATAGAAGGCACCACCGCTTGAAGAACTTTCCTCCCAAAAGAAGCATCAGCTGAGGCAAAAACATAAAATTTGGAAAATTTGGAAAAAGTATGCAATGATGACCAAGAGGCCGCCTTGCAAATCTGTCCCATAGAAGCATAATATTTAAAGGCCCAAGAGGAAGCAACAGCCGTAGTGGAGTGAGCCGTAATTTTTTCTGGAGGCTTCTGTCCAGCTGTCTCATAAGCCAATCGAATAACACTTCTCAACCAGAAGGAGAGAGTAGAAGAAGAGACCTTCTGATCTCTCGGTTTACCAGAAAAGACAACAAAAAGAGCAGAAGATTGATGAAACTCATTCTTAGCCTGTAAATAGAACTTCAAAGCACACACAACATCCAGATTGTGTAACAACTGCTCATTCTTAGAGTAAGGATTAGGACAAAATGAAGGAACAACAATTTCTTGGTTAATATTGCGTTCCGAAACCACCTTAGGTAAAAATCCTAATTTAGTATGGAGAACGGCCTTATCCACATGAAGAATAAGATAAGGAGAACCACACTGTAGAGTCGAAAGCTCTGAAACTCTACGGGCAGAAGAAATTGCCAGCAGAAACAAAATCTTCCAGGACAATAACTTAATATCAACAGAATGCATAGGCTCAAATGGAGCCTGCTGCAGAACTTTAAGAACCATATTAAGACTCCAAGGAGGTGCAATTGACCTAAACACAGGCCTGATTCTAGCCAAAGCCTGGAGAAAAGATTGAACATCTGGCAAAATTGCCAGGCACTTCTGCAGAAGAATCAACAGAGCTGAAATCTGACCCTTTAGGGTACTGACGGATAAACCCTTCTCCAGGCCCTCCTGAAGAAAGGACAGAATACGGGGAATTCTCACCTGACTCCAAGAAAAACCCCTAGATCCACACCAATGAAGGTATTTACGCCATACCTTATAATAAATCTTGCAAGTAAAAGGCTTACAAGCCTGGATCATAGTCTCAATAACCTTCACAGAAAAAACTTGTCTGGACAAGACTAAGTGTTCAAACTTAAAGCAGTCAGCTTCAAAGAGACTAAGTTCAGATGTAGGAAGGGACCCTGAAGTAGAAGATCTTTCCTCAGAGGCATTTACCATGGGGGAAATAGATGACATCTTCACTAGGTCCACAAACCAAGTTCTGCAAGGCCATGCTGGAGCTATTAAAATCACTGAAGCCTGCTTCTGTCTTATACAGGCTATCACCTGAGGAATAAGGGCAACCTGAGGAAACAGATAAATTAGACCAAAATTCCATGGCACTGCCAGGGCGTCTACAAGAGCTGCTTGAGGATCTCTTGATCCTGCTCGGCATCTTGGAAGCTTGATGTTTAGACGAGATGCCATCCGATCCAGCTCCGGATCTCCCTACTTGAGGGTTAACATTGAAAAAATTCCGAATGGAGAGCCCATTACCCTGGATGAAACGTCTGCCTGCTCAGATAATCCCCTTTCCAGATGTCCACCCCTGGGATATGAATGGCAGAGAGATGACAATTGTGAGATTCTGCCCACTGAAGAATGCGAGTCACCTCCTTCATAGCTAACAAGCTCCGAGTTCCTCCTTGGTGGTTGATATACGCCACCAAAGTGATGTTGTTCTATTTAAATCTGATAAACAGGACTAAAATCAGTTGAGGCCAAGCTGATAGAGCATTGAGAATTGCACTCAATTCTAGGGTATTTATAGAGAGGGCAGACTCCTCCTAAGGCCAAAGTCCCTGAGCTCTTAGGGACCTCCAAACTGCTCCCCAGCTTAACAGACTGGCATCCATGGTCACAATCTCCTAAGAAGGTCTCAGTAAACAAGTGCCCTGAGACAAATGGTCCTGGGAGATGCACCAAGACAGAGACATCCTTGTCTGAGAGTCTAAAACTATCCTATGAGAGAGATCCGAGTGGTCTCCGTCCCATTGATTGAGCATATATAACTGTAGAGGTCTCAGATGGAAGCAAGCAAATGGAATAATGTCCATGGATGCCACCAATTACTTCCATGCATACAGCCACAGATGGACGAACAGAGGACTGATGAGAACGACAGTCCTCCAGAAGCTTGAATTTTCAGACCTCCATCAAAAAAATCTTCATAGATTCTGAGTCTATGGAAAACCAAGGAACTTTTCCCTGTATTCACCTTCCACCTGTGAGAGCTGAGAATAGCTAGCAGAGAATCTGTATGGGATCTTGTTAACTGAAAAGATGCGTCTGAACCAAGTTATCATCCAGGTAAGGAACCACCACAATCCCTATAGATCTGGCCACAGCCAAAAGATTCGAGGAGCAGTGGCGAGGCCGAAAGGCAGGGCTACAAATTGGAAATGATGATCCAAAAAAGCGAACCTGTGGATAGACATATGAAGATACGCATCCTTGAGGTCTCTATTGGTCATAAACTGACCCTCCTGAACTAGAGGAAAAATAGAACAAATAGTCTCCATTTTAAAGGACGGGATCTTGAGATACTTGTTGAGAGACTTTAAATTTAGAATGGGCCGAAAAGTTCTCTCCTTTTTGGAAACTACAAAAATATTTTAATAAAATCCGTGACCCTCTAACAGTCTTGAAAATTTCTTAAGATATGTCACTAAAATATGGATTGAGTGTTTTATTACTGAACCACAACTGCAGATCTAAGTAAAAGTTAGCTGTGTAGCAAAATGACATAGAAAATAGTATAAATGGACGTAGAGTCACCAGCACTGGATATTTTTATAAACCTTTTATTGGAATAGCTTAAAACAGCAACATTTCGGGGTTTAAGCCCTTAAGCATGATTAAGGGGTTAAACCCCGAAACGTTGCTGTTTTAAGCTATTCCAATAAAAGGTTTATAAAAATATCCAGTGCTGGTGACTCTACATCCAGTTTTACTCACTTAGGGGTAATTGCAGTTAACCCCTGTCACCCGTGCACTGATTAAGACAGTAGTGCTGATATCCCATAGAAGTTAAATAGAAAAGAGTACGTAGTTCTAAAAAGAACAGATGCAAGTTTTACAGTTATATATAGCCAAATGATATATGGTAGGTTGCTATCAATTCCACTAAGGCTGAGAAACCGGATGGTATATATAATCACAGCAGTGAAGAGAGAGCAAAGACCGTGTTTGATACAGACAATTAGAAGGAATTTGATAAGTTGAATTATCCCTATAGTAAACAGTAGAACAACAGAGATAAAATAGTCTTACCCAGACTGGATTATGGATTCAAAGGTGATCCAGGTACAGACTAAAAGGAGGCTTACAACAAGTGGTGGAGGAAAAGACTTCAGACAGCCGGTTAAAGCAGACAATGGCTTCTGGAAGAACCGGAGGAATCTTAGCAGAGATGGCTGTGTTGCAGTATCCAGAACACACTAAGTGCAGGAGAAGGACATCACAGTGGAGCGCAGAGAGACTGAGCTGCAACTTGAGAAAACATCCGCAGGTCCGAAGATAAGGAGAGGAGTGCAGGAAGGAGGAGGTCATTGCAGGATCCGGATCGCACTTACTGCAGGAGGAGGTTTTCAGGCAAACAGAAGCAAACAGAAAGTCCAGTAGTTGGTAAGGCAGGAAAAAGACTGACGAACAAGTAAAAATTGAAGGTGCAAATATCCCAGATAGAGATGTTAGCGTTCAGGATCTTGCGGCTTGGGTAAGTATCAGGAAGAAATCCAATTTCAGGCAGGAGTAGGTTAGACAGGAAACTGGCCACTGAATAACAATACCAAGGAATGCTAGACAGAGTAAAGCAGTCTTAAATAGCATTCAGGTGTGAAAAAGGTATGCTCCTATTTAAAGAAACAGTAACATGAAAGACATAGTGAAGGTAGATGTCACAGACCCTGTTCTGCTAGAGGAACTAGGATAATAATCCCCCAGAGAGGACAAATCCCTTACGCAGTTTAAAAAGGCCTCTCTCTTTACCTGGTTTACAGATAATCTTGATAATAGGAATCAGTCCCTGGGGGACAAGGCTTGAATCCTATCCTGTATCCCTGGGAGACTACATCCACTGCCCAAGGATCTGGAACATTGCGAATCCAAGCATGCTGAAAAAAAGGAAAGCCTGCCCCCTACCTGATCCAGAACTGGATCGGGGGCGGCCCCTTTCATGCTGAATAAGCCTCAGCGGAATTGCTTACCCTTGTTCCAGGGCTCATTAATATACAAAAAGAAATTAAGGGTATAATTGACAAGGCTCTTACTAAGGGTGTTATAGATAAAAAAAATGGCTAAATATCTATACATTGAGTGGCCAAAAAACCCAATTATATACACAGTACCAAAGGTACATAAAGACCCCCATAGACCACCTGGTCGTCCAATAGTTGCTGGTATACAATCTGTATTTAGTCATATAGCGGTATATCTTGATAAAATCTTACAGCCTGAAGTTATGAAAGCAACTTCTTACATTAAAGATACTAGCGACTTCATTTTGAAGCTTAAAGATTTGCCGCTAAATGACACAAAGTATATACTCTTTTCACTTGATGTTTGTAGCTTATACACATCCATCAAGCATGAAAGTGGAATTGGAGCTGTTATGACCACTATGACTAAAACTAATAAATATAGCTTCATACAATTGAAATTTATTGAAGATCTGCTTAGAGTGGTATTATATTGCAATTATTTTTTATTTGGTGAAACATGGTACCTGCAATTGAAGGGGACAGCCATGGGGTCCAATGTTGCCCCATCATACGCCAACATGTTCATGAGTTGTTTTGAAGACAAATTTGTCTATGAAAATGCTTTATTCCTACATATATTTATAGATATATACAAATATATTTAGGAATATCTCTTTAAAAATACATATTCTGCTATGTGAAGAACATTGGAATGTTAAATATTTACAGTAAAAACACTTTATTAAATATGAATATTGCATAAATAGTTTTTCATGTTTTCATCTACTTAATTGCAAAGGTCTCCAATGCACTTATATATACATGTATTTATGTGTTTATATGTGTATATATATGTATGTATTTATGTGTTTATATGTGTATATATGTCTGTAAATACATATATGTACACAGATATAAATATATATATATATATATATATATATATATACACACATATTTAGATATGTTAAAACCCTTTGTCTGCCTTTTCTTTCTAACACCTGAGATCTCATATCTTTGAGCCCTTATAACTTTTGTGTGAAATATTTTTTTTAAATAATTTTTATTAGACAGTGTAATTATGAGTGTAAGTATACTTTGTAATATATTTTTTATGTGTTTTGTGATACTTTTTTGTTTTGTGAAACAGTTAACCAGAGCTCTGAGGATGCAGTAATCATTCAAGCATAAATGGCAAATGCGTTCAAGCATTCACATTTACTTTCAACTTGTAATACGAGTGGTAAACCCGATGAGCAAAAACACCCGCAATAAACCCATTATCTCTCGAGCGTAACTCGTAATCTGGCCCTTTTTTATTAAACACAAATCCATTCAATTACTAGTGGGAATTTAACTTCTAGCCACCTGGTGGAGGCAAAGAACACCCCAGCAAAGCTTCAAGTATCCTCCAATTACCCACAAGCCCCAGTCACCCAGTCGAGGAATTATGGAAAGAGAAGAAGACATAAAGGGTATAGAGGTGCCTGAGGTTTAGAAAAATGACAAAAATGTGTCTTAAAATAAGGGCGGGTCGTGGACTCGCTATGCAAAGAAAGAAAAGAATTTATCAGGTAAGTATAAATTATGTTTTCTTTCTAATGGCATTGAGAGTCCACTAATTCATTCAATTACTAGTGGGAACCAATACCAAAGCTAGAGTCCACAGAATGGAAGGGAGGGATACACATGACAAGCAAACTTAAATAGAAGGCACCACTGCTTGAAGAACTTTCCTCCCAAAAGAAGCATCAGCTGAGGCAAAAACATAAAATTTGGAAAATTTGGAAAAAGTATGCAATGATGACCAAGAGGCCGCCTTGCAAATCTGTCCCATAGAAGCATAATATTTAAAGGCCCAAGAGGAAGCAACAGCCGTAGTGGAGTGAGCCGTAATTTTTTCTGGAGGCTTCTGTCCAGCTGTCTCATAAGCCAATCGAATAACACTTCTCAACCAGAAGGAGAGTAGAAGAAGAGACCTTCTGATCTCTCGGTTTACCAGAAAAGACAACAAAAAGAGCAGAAGATTGATGAAACTCATTCATAGCCTGTAAATAGAACTTCAAAGCACACACAACATCCAGATTGTGTAACAACTGCTCATTCTTAGAGTAAGGATTAGGACAAAATGAAGGAACAACAATTTCTTGGTTAATATTGCGTTCCGAAACCACCTTAGGTAAAAATCCTAATTTAGTATGGAGAACGGCCTTATCCACATGAAGAATAAGATAAGGAGAACCACACTGTAGAGTCGAAAGCTCTGAAACTCTACGGGCAGAAGAAATTGCCAGCAGAAACAAAATCTTCCAGGACAATAACTTAATATCAACAGAATGCATAGGCTCAAATGGAGCCTGCTGCAGAACTTTAAGAACCATATTAAGACTCCAAGGAGGTGCAATTGACCTAAACACAGGCCTGATTCTAGCCAAAGCCTGGAGAAAAGATTGAACATCTGGCAAAATTGCCAGGCACTTCTGCAGAAGAATCAACAGAGCTGAAATCTGACCCTTTAGGGTACTGACGGATAAACCCTTCTCCAGGCCCTCCTGAAGAAAGGACAGAATACGGGGAATTCTCACCTGACTCCAAGAAAAACCCCTAGATCCACACCAATGAAGGTATTTACGCCATACCTTATAATAAATCATGCAAGTAAAAGGCTTACGAGCCTGGATCATAGTCTCAATAACCTTCACAGAAAAAACTTGTCTGGACAAGACTAAGTGTTCAAACTTAAAGCAGTCAGCTTCAAAGAGACTAAGTTCAGATGTAGGAAGGGACCCTGAAGTAGAAGATCTTTCCTCAGAGGCATTTACCATGGGGGAAATAGATGACATCTTCACTAGGTCCACAAACCAAGTTCTGCAAGGCCATGCTGGAGCTATTAAAATCACTGAAGCCTGCTTCTGTCTTATACAGGCTATCACCTGAGGAATAAGGGCAACCTGAGGAAACAGATAAATTAGACCAAAATTCCATGGCACTGCCAGGGCGTCTACAAGAGCTGCTTGAGGATCTCTTGATCCTGCTCCGCATCTTGGAAGCTTGATGTTTAGATGAGATGCCATCAGATCCAGCTCCGGATCTCCCTACTTGAGGGTTAACATTGAAAAAATTCCGAATGGAGAGCCCATTACCCTGGATGAAACGTCTGCCTGCTCAGATAATCCCCTTTCCAGATGTCCACCCCTGGGATATGAATGGCAGAGAGATGACAATTGTGAGATTCTGCCCACTGAAGAATGCGAGTCACCTCCTTCATAGCTAACAAGCTCCGAGTTCCTCCTTGGTGGTTGATATACGCCACCAAAGTGATGTTGTTCTATTTAAATCTGATAAACAGAACTAAAATCAGTTGAGGCCAAGCTGATAGAGCATTGAGAATTGCACTCAATTCTAGGGTATTTATAGAGAGGGCAGACTCCTCCTAAGGCCAAAGTCCCTGAGATCTTAGGGACCTCCAAACTGCTCCCCAGCTTAACAGACTGGCATCCATGGTCACAATCTCCTAAGAAGGTCTCAGTAAACAAGTGCCCTGAGATAAATGGTCCTGGGAGATGCACCAAGACAGAGACATCCTTGTCTGAGAGTCTAAAACTATCCTATGAGAGAGATCCGAGTGGTCTCCGTCCCATTGATTGAGCATATATAACTGTAGAGGTCTCAGATGGAAGCAAGCAAATGGAATAATGTCCATGGATGCCACCAATTACTTCCATGCATACAGCCACAGATGGACGAACAGAGGACTGATGAGAACGACAGTCCTCCAGAAGCTTGAATTTTCAGACCTCCATCAAAAAAATCTTCATAGATTCTGAGTCTATGGAAAACCAAGGAACTTTTCCCTGTATTCACCTTCCACCTGTGAGAGCTGAGAATAGCTAGCAGAGAATCTGTATGGGATCTTGTTAACTGAAAAGATGCGTCTGAACCAAGTTATCATCCAGGTAAGGAACCACCACAATCCCTATAGATCTGGCCACAGCCAAAAGATTCGAGGAGCAGTGGCGAGGCCGAAAGGCAGGGCTACAAATTGGAAATGATGATCCAAAAAAGCGAACCTGTGGATAGACACATGAAGATACGCATCCTTGAGGTCTCTATTGGTCATAAACTGACCCTCCTGAACTAGAGGAAAAATAGAACAAATAGTCTCCATTTTAAAGGACGGGATCTTGAGATACTTGTTGAGAGACTTTAAATTTAGAATGGGCCGAAAAGTTCTCTCCTTTTTGGAAACTACAAAAATATTTTAATAAAATCCGTTTCCCTCTAACAGTCTTGAAAATTTCTTAAGATATGTCACTAAAATATGGATTGAGTGTTTTATTACTGAACCACAACTGCAGATCTAAGTAAAAGTTAGCTGTGTAGCAAAATGACATAGAAAATAGTATAAATGGACGTAGAGTCACCAGCACTGGATATTTTTATAAACCTTTTATTGGAATAGCTTAAAACAGCAACGTTTCGGGGTTTAACCCCTTAATCATGCTTAAGGGCTTAAACCCCGAAATGTTGCTGTTTTAAGCTATTCCAATAAAAGGTTTATAAAAATATCCAGTGCTGGTGACTCTACATCCAGTTTTACTCACTTAGGGGTAATTGCAGTTAACCCCTGTCACCCGTGCACTGATTAAGACAGTAGTGCTGATATCCCATAGAAGTTAAATAGAAAAGAGTACGTAGTTCTAAAAAGAACAGATGCAAGTTTTACAGTTATATATAGCCAAATGATATATGGTAGGTTGCTATCAATTCCACTAAGGCTGAGAAACCGGATGGTATATATAATCACAGCAGTGAAGAGAGAGCAAAGACCGTGTTTGATACAGACAATTAGAAGGAATTTGATAAGTTGAATTATCCCTATAGTAAACAGTAGAACAACAGAGATAAAATAGTCTTACCCAGACTGGATTATGGATTCAAAGGTGATCCAGGTACAGACTAAAAGGAGGCTTACAACAAGTGGTGGAGGAAAAGACTTCAGACAGCCGGTTAAAGCAGACAATGGCTTCTGGAAGAACCGGAGGAATCTTAGCAGAGATGGCTGTGTTGCAGTATCCAGAACACACTAAGTGCAGGAGAAGGACATCACAGTGGAGCGCAGAGAGACTGAGCTGCAACTTGAGAAAACATCCGCAGGTCCGAAGATAAGGAGAGGAGTGCA
Source organism: Bombina bombina (assembly GCF_027579735.1). NCBI lineage: Eukaryota > Metazoa > Chordata > Amphibia > Anura > Bombinatoridae > Bombina > Bombina bombina. The sequence goes on from NC_069503.1 coordinate 150,844,740, forward strand.
GGAAGGAGGAGGTGATTGCAGGATCCGGATCGCACTTACTGCAGGAGGAGGTTTTCAGGCAAACAGAAGCAAACAGAAAGTCCGGTAGTTGGTAAGGCAGGAAAAAGACTGACGAACAAGTTAAAATTGAAGGTGCAAATATCCCAGATAGAGATGTTAGCGTTCAGGATCTTGCGGCTTGGGTAAGTATCAGGAAGAAATCAAATTTCAGGCAGGAGTAGGTTAGACAGGAAACTGGCCACTGAATAACAATACCAAGGAATGCTAGACAGAGTAAAGCAGTCTTAAATAGCATTCAGGTGTGAAAAAGGTATGCTCCTATTTAAAGAAACAGTAACATGAAAGACATAGTGAAGGTAGATGTCACAGACCCTGTTCTGCTAGAGGAACTAGGATAATAATCCCCCAGAGAGGACAAATCCCTTACGCAGTTTAAAAAGGCCTCTCTCTTTACCTGGTTTACAGATAATCTTGATAATAGGAATCAGTCCCTGGGGGACAAGGCTTGAATCCTATCCTGTATCCCTGGGAGACTACATCCACTGCCCAAGGATCTGGAACATTGCGAATCCAAGCATGCTGAAAAAAAGGAAAGCCTGCCCCCTACCTGATCCAGAACTGGATCGGGGGCGGCCCCTTTCATGCTGAATAAGCCTCAGCGGAATTGCTTACCCTTGTTCCAGGGCTCATTAATATACAAAAAGAAATTAAGGGTATTATTGACAAGGCTCTTACTAAGGGTGTTATAGATAAAAAATTGGCTAAATATCTATACATTGAGTGGCCAAAAAACCCAATTATATACACAGTACCAAAGGTACATAAAGACCCCCATAGACCACCTGGTCGTCCAATAGTTGCTGGTATACAATCTGTATTTAGTCATATAGCGGTATATCTTGATAAAATCTTACAGCCTGAAGTTATGAAAGCAACTTCTTACATTAAAGATACTAGCGACTTCATTTTGAAGCTTAAAGATTTGCCGCTAAATGACACAAAGTATATACTCTTTTCACTTGATGTTTGTAGCTTATACACATCCATCAAGCATGAAAGTGGAATTGGAGCTGTTATGACCACTATGACTAAAACTAATAAATATAGCTTCATACAATTGAAATTTATTGAAGATCTGCTCAGAGTGGTATTATATTGCAATTATTTTTTATTTGGTGAAACATGGTACCTGCAATTGAAGGGGACAGCCATGGGGTCCAATGTTGCCCCATCATACGCCAACATGTTCATGAGTTGTTTTGAAGACTAATTTGTCTATGAAAATGCTTTATTCTTAAAGTATGGGGCAGCCTGGTGGCGCTTCATAGATGACGTTTTTGGCGTGTGGTGCGGGGACATTGGTTCCCTCTTGGCTTTTGTAGAACAGTTGAATAGTGCAGTGCAGGGACTAAAATTTACACTTAATTTTAGCGAGACAAATATTGTATTCTTGGATACTGAAGTGCACAAGGATGTCATGACTGGCAATTTAAAAATTGACATGTACAGGAAGAGTATAGACAGAAATTCCCTACTTAAATATGATAGCTTTCATCATGAGTCTTTGAAAAATTCCCTACCTAAAAGCCAGATGCTCAGAGTTCATAAAATAGTAAGTGACAGCCATGTGAAAGAGATAAGACTTAGAGAGATGACTGAGAGATTTGTACAAAGGGGTTATCCTTCTAGCTTAGTGGAAAGAGAGAAACAAAGCCAATAGTGTCAGTGAAAATAGGCACAAAATTAGGAATAAACAGGATAGAAATTGTAATACAGATATTACTGAGTTTCAAAACTATCCACTAATGGCATATAGGAGAGTGCCCAATATTAAAGATCTAGTGGTAAAGAATGACATTGGGGCCAAGGTGAAAAAACAGACATATATATCATCTAAATCATGTGGCACCTATCCTTGTTTAAACTGTGCCAGTTGCCATTCGGTCATAAAGGGTGGAGAGTTTGTACACCCCCAAACAGGTAAGAAGTTTAACATCAACAAATTTTATACATGTGAGTCTACGCATGTAATTTATCTTATTAAGTGTCCATGCTCCAAAATCTACTTGGGCGAGACTGTTAGAAAAATACGTGATCGCCTCAGTCAGCACAGATCAAATATAAGATGTGGGGACATGAAAGCCCCGGTAGCCTGTCACTTTATTGAAGCTGGTCACAATATCTCACAACTGAGGTGGCAAGTCATTGATAGTGTTGAACCCCACAGAAGGGGTGGGAATAGGGAAACTCAGCTAAAGAGGAAAGAATCCTTCTGGATACAAAAGTTAGATGCTTTAGTTCCCAAAGGGATTAATAGAGAAATAGACATGACAGTATTCTTGTGAGTAAAATTTGAAATAAAAGACATTTTTTCAGTTTGTAATACAACACAATATTGAATTCTCTGTAAATAAGTAAACTGTAGCAAAGATAATAATATTATCATATGATGAATGTATAAGATATATATCTGGAAATTATAACTACTAACAGCAGATTGTTTTTAACTATGTATTTAACAATTTTTATAGGAATAATGAGTTTTGACCACTAGGTGGCGATATTTTGTAGTTGTTTAGGTAACACAATGTTATTTGGTGTATTAAGGGTTAATGTCATATGGTATTTAAGGAGCAGCTAACAGGTGTTCTGAATAAGCATGAGTAAGGGTTAACAGCCCGAAACGTCGCTTTTTTGCTGCTGTGTGCCAAGTGCTGAAATGGAATAATAAAGGCTAAGGCCTAGATTTGGAGTTCGGCGGTAGCCGTCAAAACCAGCTTTAGAGGCTCCTAACGCTGGTTTTGGCCGCCCGCTGGTATTTGGAGTCAGTGATTAAAGGGTCTAACGCTCACTTTTCAGCCGCGACTTTTCCATACCGCAGATCCCCTTATGTCAATTGCGTATCCTATCTTTTCAATGGGATCTTCCTAACGCCGGTATTTAGAGTCGTTTCTGAAGTGAGCGTTAGAGCTCTAACGACAAAACTCCAGCCGCAGGAAAATAGCAGGAGTTAAGAGCTTTCTGGCTAACGCCGGTTCATAAAGCTCTTAACTACTGTACCCTAAAGTACACTAACACCCATAAACTACCTATGTACCCCTAAACCGAGCTCCCCCCACATCGCCGCCACTCGATTAAAATATTTTAACCCCTAATCTGCCGACCGCCACCTACGTTATACTTATGTACCCCTAATCTGCTGCCCCTAACCCCGCCGACCCCTGTATTACATTTATTAACCCCTAACCTGCCCCCCACAACGTCGCCTCCAGCTACTTAAAATAATTAACCCCTAATCTGCCGACCGCAAAGCGCCGCCACCTACGTTATCCCTATGTACCCCTAATCTGCTGCCCCTAACACCGCCGACCCCTATATTATATTTATTAACCCCTAATCTGCCCCCCTCAACGTCGCCGACACCTGCCTACACGTATTAACCCCTAATCTGCTGAGCGGACCGCACCGCTACTATAATAAAGTTATTAACCCCTAACCCGCCTCACTAACCCTATCATAAATAGTATTAACCCCTAATCTGCCCTCCCTAACATCGCCGACACCTACCTTCAATTATTAACCCCTAATCTGACGACCGGAGCTCATCGCTACTATAATAAATGGATTAACCCCTAAAGCTAAGTCTAACCCTAACACTAACACCCCCCTAACTTAAATATAATTTACATCTAACGAAATAAATTAACTCTTATTAAATAAATTATTCCTATTTAAAGCTAAATACTTACCTGTAAAATAAATCCTAATATAGCTACAATATAAATTATAATTATATTATAGCTATTTTAGGATTAATATTTATTTTACAGGCAACTTTGTAATTATTTTAACCAGGTACAATAGCTATTAAATAGTTAAGAACTATTTAATAGTTACCTAGTTAAAATAATAACAAATTTACCTGTAAAATAAATCCTAACCTAAGATATAATTAAACCTAACACTACCCTATCAATAAATTAATTAAATAAACTACCTACAATTACCTACAATTAACCTAACACTACACTATCAATAAATTAATTAAACACAATTCCTACAAATAAATACAATTAAATAAACTAGCTAAAGTACAAAAATAAAAAAGAACTAAGTTACAAAAAAATAAAAAAATATTTACAAACATAAGAAAAATATTACAACAATTTTAAACTAATTACACCTACTCTAAGCCCCCTAATAAAATAACAAAGCCCCCCAAAATTAAAAATTCTCTACCCTATTCTAAATTAAAAAAGTTACAAGCTCTTTTACCTTACCAGCCCTGAACAGGGCCCTTTGCGGGGCATGCCCCAAGAATTTCAGCTCTTTTGCCTGTAAAAAAAAAACATACAATACCCCCCCCCCCAACATTACAACCCACCACCCACATACCCCTAATCTAACCCAAACCCCCCTTAAAGAAACCTAACACTAAGCCCCTGAAGATCATCCTACCTTGTCTTCACCATACCAGGTTCACCGATCCGTCCTGGCTCCAACATCTTCATCCAACCCAAGCGGGGGTTGGCGATCCATCATCCGGTGGCTGAAGAGGTCCAGAAGAGGCTCCAAAGTCTTCCTCCTATCCGGCAAGAAGAGGACATCCGGACCGGCAAACATCTTCTCCAAGCGGCATCTTCGATCTTCTTCCATCCGGAGCGGAGCGGGTCCATCTTGAAGCAGGTGACGCGGATCCATCCTCTTCTTCCGTTGTCTCCCGACTAATGACGGTTCCTTTAAGGGACGTCATCCAAGATGGCATCCCTCGAATTCCGATTGGCTGATAGGATTCTATCAGCCAATCGGAATTAAGGTAGGAATTTTCTGATTGGCTGATGGAATCAGCCAATCAGAATCAAGTTCAATCCGATTGGCTGATCCAATCAGATTGAGCTCGCATTCTATTGGCTGTTCCGATCAGCCAATAGAATGCGAGCTCAATCTGATTGGCTGATTGGATCAGCCAATCGGATTGAACTTGATTCTGATTGGCTGATTCCATCAGCCAATCAGAAAATTCCTACCTTAATTCCGATTGGCTGATAGAATCCTATCAGCCAATCGGAATTCGAGGGACGCCATCTTGGATGACGTCCCTTAAAGGAACCGTCATTCGTCGGGAGACAACGGAAGAAGAGGATGGATCCGCGTCGCCTGCTTCAAGATGGACCCGCTCCGCACCGGATGGAAGAAGATCGAAGATGCCGCTTGGAGAAGATGTTTGCCGGTCCGGATGTCCTCTTCTTGCCGGATAGGAGGAAGACTTTGGAGCCTCTTCTGGACCTCTTCAGCCACCGGATGATGGATCGCCAACCCCCGCTTGGGTTGGATGAAGATGTTGGAGCCAGGACGGATCGGTGATACCTGGATGGTGAAGACAAGGTAGGAAGATCTTCCGGGGCTTAGTGTTAGGTTTCTTTAAGGGGGGTTTGGGTTAGATTAGGGGTATGTGGGTGGTGGGTTGTAATGTTGGGGGGGGGCTATTGTATGTTTTTTTTTACAGGCAAAAGAGCTGAAATTCTTGGGGCATGCCCCGCAAAGGGCCCTGTTCAGGGCTGGTAAGGTAAAAGAGCTTGTAACTTTTTTAATTTAGAATAGGGTAGGGAATTTTTTATTTTGGGGGGCTTTGTTATTTTATTAGGGGGCTTAGAGTAGGTGTAATTAGTTTAAAATTGTTGTAATATTTTTCTTATGTTTGTAAATATTTTTTTATTTTTTGTAACTTAGTTCTTTTTTATTTTTTGTACTTTAGCTAGTTTATTTAATTGTATTTATTTGTAGGAATTGTGTTTAATTAATTTATTGATAGTGTAGTGTTAGGTTAATTGTAGGTAATTGTAGGTAGTTTATTTAATTAATGTATTGATAGGGTAGTGTTAGGTTTAATTATATCTTAGGTTAGGATTTATTTTACAGGTAAATTTGTTATTATTTTATGTTTGAATAATTTTTATTAATTTTCAGAAATAAATCATAACAACAAGAAACATACCTTTCTCTCCATTTACCTCAGTTGCTGGAAGGCTCGGAGATAAAGTTTACAATAGCATATGATTAACCTTCCTGCAATTCAACTTACAGTCTTAATAATGAACTATGGTATCACAATTTACAAGAATGGAGTCTTGCAGTTCCCGTTCATGCATGGTATAAGTTCCATGGTCTTACATTCTTTCCAGAATTCTTCCTTTTGATTATAAAGAGAATTGTTCTTTTAGAATATCTGGACTTGTATTTATCTTATCTAAACATTTAACAGGAAAACATCATAAAGTAAATAATATCTACTCCACTCTAAGTGGTCATAACTAAATAGGATATCGCTGAGAGAAGGTGAGCTAAAGAGAACTAAATTAAAGGGAGGTGGGGAGGGGGGGGGGATATGATGTGACGACATATCTCCTCTTTTTTTGTCTGTATGATTCATCTATCAGTCTGTGTTATATGTATTTTAAGGAGTAAAGTCGGTTGTGATCATATAAACCACTTTGAGTAACATTTCCTTGAATGCTCACATCATTAGGGCTCACTTATTTATCCAGTAGTACCATACCGCTTGGACCGTGTCTCTGTTGTCTAGGGTATTCGATGCTATCTCATACATAGTATATGTATGATTAATTTTATTATATATTTCCGTCCAGGTGGGGCTCCCTGTTTTCCAGTACCTAGCTATACACGTCCTTGTGATTGTGCATAGGATTCTGATAAATGTGTTGATGTGTTTATTGTATATGTTTATATGTTCATGTAGGAGGGCCTGTTGTATTGTGAGCTCGATATTTTCGTCTAGGATTTGACTAAGGAAGGTAGATAGATGTCTCCAAATTCCTCTGATTTCTCTGCAATCCCACCACATATGTCTATATGTTCCTACTTCCCCACATCCTCTGTAGCAATAGATATTTCCTTGTGTGTGCATGTGAGCAGTTCTCGTGGGTGTTAAGTACCAGCGGTAAATGGTTTTAGTAACATTTTCTTTAAGGTCTACACTTATAAGTCCCTTCTCTGCGTTCTGAAATATTGTTTCCCATTCCTTAGTGTCTTTACAAATATGTAGTTCTTTTTCCCACGCCACCATAGTTGATGTTTTTGTGTTGCTCTGTGTAGCTTGTATGGCTATGTATAGGATGGAGATGGCATGTTTATCGCGGTCTGCTGATTTACAGAAGAGTTCTATTGTGGTGGTGTTGCTTTCTCTCGGGTTTTTCATATATGTTTGCATAGCTGATTGTATTTGTAAATAAATATACCAGTGCAATTTCAGTGGGTGTATTACAGTCTGAAGCTGATTAAATGACATCACATTTCCACCCTCTAAATAATCCGCTACTCTGTATAAGCCCTTATTTTCCCATTTTTTAATTTGAGTTCTGAGTTCATTAGGCAGTATGAATCTTAGTGGCATGTATAGGGAGTGTTGTGGGAGTAATTTGTATTTAATTCTCGCACGTTTCCAGGTAGTCACTATGAGATTTTCAGTGTAAGGTCTTAGTGTCTCTTTAGTGGTTTGTGTTTTCTCTGGGTCCCAGATAATTGTATCACTCTCACTCCACCCACCTAGATTCGCTTCCAAATTAGGCCATACAATCTCTTTAGATCTCTTCAGTAATAAGACGTCTTGCGCTAATCTAGCAGCGTTATAGTAATCTATTAAATTAGGGGCCCCAATACCTCCCAGTTTTTTGTGTCTATTTAAAATTGATTTTGCTATCCTATTCGTTTTGTTACCTCTAATGAATATTTGAATCTCCTTTTGTAATAGTTCTAGGTCTGTTTTCACTATTTTGATGGGTAGGGTTCTAAATAAATACAATATCCTCGGTAGAGCATTCATTTTAACCGCCGCTACTCTTCCCAACCACGAGAAATTAAAACCCTTCCATTTCAATAGATCTTTTTTAATTTGTTTAAATAATGGGATGTAATTTACTTTGTAAAGCTGTGTGGGACAGTTAGGGAGGTGGATTCCTAGGTATTTGAGAGAATGGTTCATCCATCTAAAGTTAAAATTGGACTCTATCAGAGTCTGAGTCTGTCTGGGGATCGCTATGGGGAGGGCTTCACATTTTTCTGCATTGATTTTGAAACCTGAAATAGCGGCAAAGGTCGCTAGGGTTTGGTATAAGTTAGGCAGCGATATCAGTGGATTTGTTAAAGTCAAGAGTATATCGTCCGCAAAAAGGGACAGCTTATATTCCATTTTATTGATCTTAACTCCCGTTATATCCACCTGCGAGCGTATTTTGGCTGCTAATGGCTCTATGCACAGGGCAAAGAGCAACGGGGACAGGGGACACCCCTGTCTAGTCCCATTACGAATTGGGAAGGATTTAGATTTATAACCCGCCGATGATACTTGCGCTCCTGGGGAGGAATAAATGGCTTTTAATGCTTTAATGAGTGTTCCCTGAAACCCCATCTTGTGTAATATTAGGAACATATAGTCCCAATCAATTCGGTCAAACGCCTTCTCCGCATCCAACGATAGGAGCAGAGAAGGCGTCCGTGTCTCTCTCATGGTTTGAATTAAGTTGGTGACTCTACGTATATTGTCTGGGGCTTCTCTACCTTTAATAAAACCCACTTGGTCTGGATGGATCAAGTGGGGTAGGATATGTTTAAGTCTGTTAGCTATTATCTTTGTAAAAATTTTAAGGTCTTGATTGATGAGGGATATTGGGCGATAGCTTTGACATTTTTTGTGATCCTTTCCGGGCTTGGGAATTACTTTGATTTTAGCAGCTAACAGGTCAGGAGGAATATCCCCTCCCTCCATGATATAGTTACAGAATTTAATGAGGTGTGGGATCAATGCTGATTTAAAGAGCTTATAATACTCTCCCGAAAAACCATCCGGGCCTGCAGCTTTTCCTGGTTTAAGATCTTTAATTGCCCCTATCACTTCTATAGTGGATATGGGTGCATTAAATATATCTCTTTGTTCGTTAGATATGGTTTGTAATAAATTGTGGGTGAAAAACTCTGAGATGAGTTTCTCTGTCTCCTTGTTATGTAGGACCTTTCTCCCGTCATATAATTCACCATAGAATGTCGCAAAAGTATCTACTATTTCCTGTGGGTGTGAGGTTAATTTGTTGTTTGGTGTCTCAATGTGGGCGATCGTTGAAGCTCTATTTCGTTCTCTAATTTTGTATGCCATATACCTATCAGGTTTGTTTGAAAATATAAAATATTGTGCCTGAAGTTTCTGGATGGATCTAGTGGCTTGGGTTTGAAGGAGTGTGGCTAACGCTGTTTTTTTAGATTGGAGAATTTGTTGAATTGCCTTTGTTTTAGTGAGCCTGTGTTGTCTTTCTAAATCCTCAATCTCTGTATGCAGCTGTTTCAGGTTTTGTCTGTACTTCCTGATCTTCAGTGTTTTTTCTTTAATTAGTATCCCTCTTAAAACTGCTTTATGAGCTGCCCAGACAATTCCAGGATTAGAAACCGTGTCTGTGTTTATGTTCCAGTATTCTGTTAATAATTTAAGTGTGCTGTCATATGTCTGGGGGTCACTAACATAAGTTTTGTCAAAGGTCCATGTTTTACTTCTATTCGGATCGCTCAATCCCTCCACCTGTAAGGTAATGATCGAGTGATCAGACCATACGCATGCATGAATCTGAGAGTTGCTTAATAAAGGCTGCAAAACCTGGCTGACCCAAATGTAGTCCAACCTAATATAGGATTTATGTGCTGCTGAGTAGAAGGTAGGATCGTTGGTTAAGCCATAAAGAGTGGTCCAGGTCTCTATCAGGGAGTGAGGTAAAAGACTGTCCTTAATTGATTTAACAATGCGGTTATGTCTAGCCTGTTTATTAGATAGGGGTTTAACATCTGTTGGGCTAATGGGTCTCATAGTGATATTGAAATCCCCTGCTAAAAATATTTTGGTATGGGACCATTGTGTGAGTAAATGTGAAATGTGTTGAAAGAAGCTGTGTTGATTTTCATTCGGTGCATAGATATTGCAGAGTGTGATTTCCAAGTCTGAAATTTGCCCTTTAACTATGAGATATCTCCCTTCATTATCTGCAATTATATCATCTTGTATAAAGTTCAGTGAGGAGTGTATAAGTATGGATGTACCTCTTTTTTTAGAAGTTGTAGTTGAGTGATAATGGGTGGTGAAATATTTTGCCCAATACTTCGGGATTTTTTCTTTAAGGAAATGGGTCTCCTGTAGGAATAGGATGTTAGCGTGTAATGAGGTGTATTGTGACATTGCCATTTTTCTTTTTACGTCTGTGTTTAAGCCCCTCACATTGTGGGACAGTATCTTTATGTTAGGGGTCATTTTGTTATATTTAGGTGTGTGTGCTGCAGGATTATGTGTATTACCTGGTGACCTCTGCTCCGGTACAATATTCTTAGAGTGTGTGAGCAGTCAGAGTTAAGCTTGGTGGTCTGTGTCATGTCGTCATTGGGAATGGGGAGGGAACTGAAAAGAAAACATAATGTCAATAACATAAATAACAATAATCTGAAATCCTCGGTATGAGGTTTTTTCAAGAATAACTTATAACATATTATTAGCATGAACTTGTAAACAAGAAAATACTGTACATAGGGGGGGTATATCCCCACAACATCTTATAACCATTATTTTTATCTCGCATCATGAAGTCACTAGGAGCAGGTAACATTGAAAAGGTGTTTACATTAAATTGGAGGTTAGAAAGTCTTCGCCTCCAGACAGTCTGAGGACAATCTGGATTACTCCCATCCTCTACTTTTCATCTACTCCCAGTTATCATTCATGCAACGAGGTTTATGAAAGATAAAAAATAAATAGCTGCAGTCCTACTTTGTTTGTAGTTTAGATTAGGAGACTTTCCCCTTTGTTTCTTTTATCTTTTGTTTCTTATGATTGATTGCCTGCCACTTTGAAGAATCTGGGCGTCTGTCTGTGTCTTTGTTCTTCGTCGGGGTTGATATCGTGTTTGAGATGGTAGGAGTTTCTAGATCCAATATACTACATATCTCTGGTATGTCTTCTGGTTCTTTGAGTGTGATAGTCTTAGAGTCTTTCATGATATGTAGGGCAAATGGAAAACCCCATCTATATAAGATCTGGCGTTTTCTGAGTAGGCTTGTAAGAGGACGTAGGGCTCCTCTCCTCTGTAGAGTTTTGACGCTAAGGTCCTGATAAAATTGGATTACATTGCCTTGATATTTATATGTTGGGTTCTTTCTTGCTGCTTGCAGGATTTTTTCTTTATCTGGAAAGAATGTTAATTTGGTGATAATGTCTCTTGGAGGTAGACCTGGTTTGGGTTTTGGTTTTAGCGCTCTATGTGCTCTTTCTATGTGAAAAATGTAATCAGCTGGAGAATTTGTAATCTGGGTGAATAGCTGAGTAAGGTAGGCTAGTATCTCTGATTGAGTCACTTCTTCTGGAACTCCTTTGAGACGGATATTATTCCTCCTACTTCTGTTCTCCAAATCCTCTATTTTGTCTTGGAGTTCTTCCAGTGTCTGTTGTTGTGTAGAGATAGTTTGAGACATTTCATCCATTTGGTCCACCATGGAATCTTTTTGATCTTCCAGTGTCTCTATCCTATTACCCATCTCCATTAGGTCTGATTTAATTTCAGATAGACTACTGGTTACTGAGGTGTGTATAGAGTCAATTTTTTCCCACAATTTTTCGAAATTATCTGCAATGTCTTTTTTGGACACCAGGTTTCTGAGGTCGGCTTTTGTTAATGGACTTTTGTCTTGGTGTTGTTGTTGCAAATCAGTGTCAGATTCTTCGTCCATTTCTGTTTCCAGAGTGGATTTGGTTGTTGAAGCAGGCTTAAAGAATTGAGACACAGCTGCAGATTTTATTGTTTTATCCCCTTTAGTGGATCTTTTGGAAGTCATCTTAGTGGTGGTCAGGATTAGATAAGTCAAGTAAGAAGGTTATGAAGTTATGAAGAGTTCATGCCTCCTTTATTGTTTACAGAGGCTTATTCTTGCTGAGCAATGAGCTGCGGGGTATTTAATCTAATAATGGATCTGGTCTGGTCCTTATTTTTCTGTAAAAGTTGTAGACCGGCAGACAATCTATATATAGTGAAACTTGAGGTATATTTTGTTATTACAGCATATAGGAAGTTACATCGATGTTGTTTTCATTATGACAGCTAGAGATTGATTCCCCCTGTACAGATTAGGGTGTTTTTCACATTCTGATCGAGGAAATTATTGACCTATCAATTCCCCAATATTGCTTATCAAGTGATTTTCAGGGAGTGCAGGTATTTAGTGGTTTCCCTCTCCCCAGGGAATTTATCCTCACAGGATGATCACGGAGAAGGGTAAAGGGGGGTATGACCTGCCACCACACAGGGCTGACAGGAAAGGGGGGGGGGGAGAGGGTGGTGAGAGAAAAAAAAAACACTGGGTAAAAGTCAGAGAAAGTCTCTTCTGCAGGTCTGCAACAGTAAAGTAGTTTGCTACTACAAAAACACCTGATTGCTTGTTAAAGTGTGCATGAATCAAGCAGTGGGCCCAAAGGGGTTAATGGGTTCTTAGAATGTCTATGAGGTCTTATTTGCAAAAGATTGGGAGCTCTATGCTATGACTTCACTCCTGTGACCTTTTATTTTGCATTTCTATGTCCAAGTGTTTGGTGTTAATGACGAATATTTTATGTTGAGCGTGATTTGCACCGCTTGTTTTTTTTTTTTTTTTTATGTTTATAAACAGCTCTGTATTTGCTAGGGCTGTCAGCTGATTTATGAGGCAATTGCAAAGTGTAAAAGTCTCTCCATAAACCCCCAGAGCAAGTTCAGAGTTAATATCCACTGGTCATATGCCTTTCTGTTTAACCTGCAGGCTCTGGAGGGTTCACGAACTATAAGTGCTTTGTGCTGTCACCTCTCTCCTTGCAGCGTCTTGCCCCTTAGCTAACTGTGCTCTGTCTTCCGGGTTCACTCTGCTGCTGTCTGTGACGTCAATCGGCAATGGCGGTTTTTCGCGCCTTTTTACCGCTGTCTTTAACTTAAAGTTTGTTCAACTACAAATGTGTCCCCCAGTGTCCCTCTGACTCACCGGCACTCCCGGTCACTGTTTAGATGCCACAGGGGAGAAGTGGCTTGCGGGACCTCTGGATTCCGGTCCGCCCGATGGTCACCTGCGGTCTCAGCTCAAAGTGTGTAATCAGTGTTAGGGAGAAAACACCAATCTCTCTTGTTATCGCTGCTGCAAATCTTCCGGTCACCACCTAATGATAAAATACCCCTGGGAAAGGTGTTCTGGTGTCTCTGAGCAACTATTATATTATTTTCTTGCAGGAGCTCTCTCACACCACGTCTGCCCTGCTCTTAGGCTAGCTCCGCCCCCCCCAATTTGTTATTATTTTAACTAGGTAACTATTAAATAGTTCTTAACTATTTAATAGCTATTGTACCTGGTTAAAATAATTACAAAGTTGCCTGTAAAATAAATATTAATCCTAAAATAGCTATAATATAATTATAATTTATATTGTAGCTATATTAGGATTTATTTTACAGGTAAGTATTTAGCTTTAAATAGGAATAAGTTATTTAATAAGAGTTAATTTATTTCGTTAGATGTAAATTATATTTAAGTTAGGGGGGTGTTAGTGTTAGGGTTAGACTTAGCTTTAGGGGTTAATACATTTATTAGAATAGCGGTGAGGTCCGCTCGTCAGATTAGGGGTTAATAATTGAAGGTAGGTGTCGGCGATGTTAGGGAGGGCAGATTAGGGGTTAATACTATTTATGATAGGGTTAGTGAGGCGGATTAGGGGTTAATAACTTTATTATAGTAGCGCTCAGGTCCGCTCGGCAGATTAGGGGTTAATAAGTGTAGGCAGGTGTCGGCGACGTTGAGGGGGGCAGATTAGGAGTTAATAAATATAATATAGGGGTCTGCGATGTTAGGGCAGCAGATTAGGGGTACATAGGGATAACGTAGGTTGCGGCGGTTTACGGAGCGGCAGATTAGGGGTTAAAAATAATATGCAGGGGTCAGCGATAGCGGGGGCGGCAGATTAGGGGTTAATAAGTGTAAGGTTAGGGGTGTTTAGACTCGGGGTACATGTTAGAGTGTTAGGTGCAGACGTAGGAAGTGTTTCCCCATAGGAAACAATGGGGCTGCGTTAGGAGCTGAACGCTGCTTTTTTGCAGGTGTCAGGTTTTTTTTCAGCTCAAACAGCCCCATTGTTTCCTATGGGGGAATCGTGCACGAGCACGTTTTTGAGGCTGGCCGCGTCCGTAAGCAACTCTGGTATCGAGAGTTGCATTTGCGGTAAAAATGCTCTACGCTCCTTTTTTGGAGCCTAACGCAGCATTTGTTTGAACTCTCGATACCAGAGTTAAATTTATGGTGCGGCCAGAAAAAAACCCGCGGAGCGTTAACAGCCCTTCTACCTCCAAACTCCAAATCTAGGCCTAAGTTTGTTCAACAATTTTCCTATCATTTTTGGTGCTGTGGAAATCAGTTGTCTACATATTACAGAGAGGTGTGTGCAGTGGCCCTCTACCACGAGCATTAGGTGTGTGCTGTCTGTCACTTGGGAACTGCTTGTTCCAGGGCTGGCTAGCTCTCCAAGAAGTCTTGACTTGCTTAGATTTAGAAGACGAGGAAGATCTCTGTCCCTTGAAGTTATGAAAGGAACAAAAATTAGAAGCCTGACGACCCTTGGGTCTATTCATCTTATCCTGTGGTAAAAAAAAACTCCCTTTCCACCAGTAACCATGGGAATTATCTCTGCCAGACCAGGACCAAATAAAGTCTTACCCTTAAAAGGTAGAGACAGAAGCTTGGATCCTATCCTAGATCTCCTCTATAGTAGTCTCCTCTGAAATTAGATCAGACAAAGGAGTCACACCAATAAGAGGCTGAACCAGCAACTGTCGCAATACTAGCAACTGGTTGCCACTGCAAACCCTGATGAAGAAACATCTATCTTAAATAACTCTCCAGTTTCTTATCCATAGGGTCTCTAAAAGAGGAAATATCCTTGAGAGGAATAGTATTTCCCTTGGCTAAGGTAGATATAGCGCCCTCTACTCTAGGAACAGTGCGCCACAGATCTCGCACTGAATCAGCCACAGGAAACATCTTTTTAAACACAGGAGAAGGGTTAAAAGGAACACCCGGCTTCTTCTATTCCTGAGATATAATGTCAGACATGCGATCTGGAACAGGAAAACCTACACAGATTTAGGTTTAACATCAAAAACTCTATTCAGTTTATTAGCCTTTTTAGAAGCCTCTGCAACAGTTCCAGAGTCATCCAAAGTAGCTCAAACCTCTTTAAAAAGTAAACAGAGATGCTCCAGTTTAAATCTAAAATTAACCCCCTCAGAATCTATTGTACTAGGAACTGCAGATTGTGAATCAGAGATCTCACCCTCAGAAGCTGCAGAGGATTAATCCTCACTAGATAACTGAGAAAGTCTAACCAAATCAGTCTTGGCGGAATCAGAACCCATATAAATGTTCTTAGATTTCCTGTTCCTTTAACCAGAACTAGGTAAAGCACTTAGGGCTGCAGAAAACTGCAGAAGTCAACTGCGCAGCAAAATCTTTAGGCAAACAAACACTCCCAGACACTGACTGAGAGGAACCGCAGGGCACTGCATGTGAATATGACAAAGACTGAGACATGTTAGCAGAAGGCTGGGACAACCCCTGAACATCATTAACCTGAGAAAAAGAAGGCTCACATAAGGAATCCTTATCCTTAGATAATAAAACCTAATTAAGGCAAGGGGAACAAAAATGCACAGGAGGTATAACCTGGGCATCTGCACAATAAAGACATTTATCAAATGACAGAGAAAGCTTGGGATCATCTTCCATAGTAAATAAAATAGGCCTTTATTTCCCATATACTCTAATTTAAAAAAAAAAATTAGAATAAAATTCTAAGCATAGATAAATAATTATTAAAACCAGCACCTCTACACACCAGCCATGCTGGAGAGACTCACCCAACCGGTAACCAGCAGATAAATCCTGTTCAAACTGCAGATCTTAGAAAGCTGCAATCAGAGAGAAATGACAGGCAGGAAAAACGATCTAATGCCAGAAAATCCAGTCTGTCTCCTAGAAAATCCGGCTTCCAAACAGCCGGCTAGAAACAAACTGTTCAGCACTCAGGAAGTAACAGAGCGGTCACATGATCGCAAATTCAAAAGTAAGGTGCGGTCCAACAACTTTCTTAAAGAGATATTACCCAAACTAAATAAAAGGTAAACTTGTGCAAACAAATCCCCAAATCAAAAAAGTCTTCACATGACAGAACAGTGCCCTGAACTGCTGCCAAAAAAATCCTCAACCTTTAAAAGAGATATTCAGTCCCATAAGGATCCCCCCCCCCCCTTGTTCTCTTAGTATCTTTTTTTTTTTTTTTTAACAAGGAACTCCTAAGTGCTGCATCCTTCTCACCTAGAAGGTAAAATCACTTACCTGTGGAATTGCTGTAGGGCAGGTACAGCAACAAGTGTGACAGAATTCTGACTGACATAGACCTGTAGATAAAGTAAAAATAGATTCTATATAGGGGTAGCAAAAATGTTGGAAGGTAAGCAAAGACCACCTCACCGTCTTCCAACTGCTAAAAGTCACCATTACTCTTGCTAAAGAGAATTACATGGACACAACATAACCCCAATCCTTGCTTGCAGGGAAAAGTACCCATTAAAGGATTAACAACTTGATTTCTTCAGACACCTTCTTCGCACATCACCTACAATGTTACACAGACAAAGAATGACTGGGGATTGTGGGTAATGGGAGGATGCTTGAAGCTTTGCTGGGGTGTTCTTTGCCTCCACCTGGTGGCCAGGAGTCGAATTCCCACTAGTAATTGAATGGATTTGTGGACTCTCCATGCCATTGTAAAGAAAATACAATTTTTGGTGAACAATTTTGTATGCACATTAACAATATAATTGTTTCCTGTGTATTTTTGTGTGAATTGTTCAATTATTTAATTTGTATGATTTTTAAATTGCATATTTATTGTGCACTTTAGTAATGTATGCATCTCTTCCCCATATGAAAATGCAATATAGGCCCCTTAGCAAGACACCCTGCTTTCAGGGTAAAAAGTGGCTTTATAGAATTCCACCCGGGAAATAGAAGGACTGGCGAACATTCTTTAATAATCATACCAGCCCTTTAGATAATCGGTCCGAATGGATTCAGCTAGGCTGCAGTAGTGTATTACTGCATCTTCAACAAACAATACCAAGAGAACAAAGCAAATTTGATAATAGAAGTAAATTGGAAAGTTCTTTAAAATTGCATGCTCTATTTGAATCATATCCCTTTAATGTCTCAGAGTGAGAAAAGTGAGTTTTAGTCAATATTTTGAAGGGGTAAAACAATATTTTGTACAGTATAAGCACAGTGTTAATTCTTGTTTTGATTTTAATGGGAGATGCAAATGGTAAATAAGGGGTGATATTTAGGAGACACAGAGCGAGAAAATCAGGATCATAGGCGTGAAACAGGAAAAATTAACGCTTTCCACGAATGATTATTCATTAAAGGCAACTATGTAAACAATGCCTTATTAAATAATGAAAATAGGTTGCATTAGGATTTATTTTTTAATTTTATATCACAAAAAAACTCTACAAAGGAATGCTAGCTGTTGGAATGTCTTGGTTCCATTTCTAATTAAAGGGACAGGAAATTCCAAAATATTCTTTCATTATTTGGATAGAACATACATTTTTAACCCCTTAAAGACCACAGCACTTTTCCATTTTCTGACCGTTTGGGATCAGGGCTATATTTACATTTCTGCAAAAATGGACTTTCTAAAGATACCATTATTTTCATCATATCTTATAATTTACTATAAATTTTTTTTATAAAATATGATGAAAAAATGGAAAAAACACACTTTTTCTGACTTTGACCCCCAAAATCTGTTACACATCTACAACCACCAAAAAGCACCCATGCTAAATAGTTTCTAAATTTTGTCCTGAGTTTAGAAATACCCAATGTTTACATGTTCTTTGCTTTTTTTGCAAGTTATAGGGCAATAAATACAAGTAGCACTTCTATTTCCAAACCACTTTTTTTTTTTTCAAAATTAGCAATAGTTACATTGGAACACTGATATCTGTCTGGAATCCCTGAATATCCCTTGACATGTATATATTTTTTTTTTTTAAAAGACAACCCAAAGTATTGATCTAGGCCCATTTTGGTATATTTCAAGTCACCATTTCACTGCAAAATTCGATCAAATAAAAAAAATCATTGTTCACTTTTTCACAATTTTTTTCACAAACTTTAGGTTTCTCACTGAAATTATTTACAAACAGCTTGTGCAATTATGGCACAAATGGTTGTAAATGCTTCTCTGGGATCCCCTTTGTTCAGAAATAGCAGACTTATATGGCTTTGGCGTTGCTTTTTGGTAATTAGAAGGCCGCTAAATGCCGCTGTGCACCACACGTGTATTATGCTCAGCAGTGCAGGGGTTAATTAGGGAGCTTGTAGGGTTAATTTTAGTGTAATGTAGTAGACAACCCAAAGTATTTGCTACTCTAATCCTCTAGTGTTTATTTTAATTGCACATCCCAGTTTTTAATCTTTTTCTTTTTTAGCGGTTTTTGAATAAAAGTTATATTTTAAGCAATTAATAGTGAATAATCGTCTTGTCCCATAAGTTCCCATACAGATTATGATTTGAACCTTGTGTCTGCAGTGAGTGCTTTAAAGTGTATTCTTTAATGGTCTCTTCCATTTTTTCTATTAATTTAGTTAAATACACAGCACCCCACACCCTGCTATGTGATAAGCCAAGAGGACACCATTATTTATAGGGTGCAGTCACATATTTTTAGGTAGTGCTATTGACCCCCCCTTTTTTTTGTAACCCAAAGTATTGATCTAGGCCCATTTTGGTATATTTCATGCCACCATTTCACCGCCAAATGTGATCAAATAAAAAAACGTTCACTTTTTCACAAACTTTTTCACAAACTTTCGGTTTCTCACTAAAATTATTTACAAACAGCTTGTGCAATTATGGCATAAATGGTTGGGATCCCCCTTTGTTCAGAAATAGCAGATCGGCCTCCCACCTGACACATCCCACCCCCTGATCCCACCCAAACTGCTCTCTTCCCTCCCCCACTCCATAATTGTCCCCGCCATCTTAAGTACTGGCAGAAAGTCTGTCAGTACTAAAATAAAACGTATCTTTTTTTTTATTTTAAAACCAACATATTCTGCTGTGTAGGATCCCCCCTTAGCCCCCAACCTCCCTGATCCCCCCCAAACAGCTCTCTAACCCTCCCCCTCTACCTTATTGTGCGCCATCTTGGGTACTGGCAGCTGATCCCGTCCTCCTGCAACGAACTTCCCCCATCGATAGCCGCCCACCCGACTCCCTGCAACCACACCCACCAACGATCGTGGCCATCGATGTCCGATGCAGAGAGGGCCGCAGAGTGGCTCTCTCTGCATCGGATGTCTAAAACATGTTATTGCAGGATGCCTCAATATCGAAGCATCACTGCAATAATATGAAAGCAGCTGGAAGCGATCAGGATCGCTTCCACCGCTTGAAAACACCAACGACGTTCAGGGTACGTCCTTAGTCGTTAACAACCTTTTTTTGCTTTACGTACCCTGTATGTCGTTTGTCGTTAAGGGGTTAAACAACTTTCCAATTTACTTCTATTATCAAATTTGCTTCATTCTCTTGTTATCCTTTAATGAAGGAACAGCATTGCACTACTGGCAGCTAGCTAAACACATCTAGTTAGCCAATCACAAGAGACAAATGTGTGCAGGCACCAATCAGCAGCTAGCTCCCATTAGTGTAGGATATGTGTGTATTATTTTTCAACAAGGGAAACCAAGAGAATGAAGCACATTTGAAACACTGGTTTTAAAACCTGTCCTCAGGCCTCTCTAACAGGTCACATTTTAAAGTTATCTGAACTAGAGCACAGGTGAAACAATCAGATAATTAGTAAACATTCGCCTAGATTACGAGTTCAATTCTATTGGCTGATTGGATCAGCCAATAGGATTGAGCTCGCATTCTATTGGCTGTTCCAATCAGCCAATAGAATTCTAGCTCAATCCTATTGGCTGATTGGATCAGCCAATAGGATTTTTCCTACCTTAATTTCCGATTGGCTGATAGAATCCTATCAGCCAATCGGAATTCAAGGGACGCCATCTTGGATGACGTCATTTAAAGGAGCCTTCATTCAGTGTTAGGACGTCGTTTGAAGAGGATGGCTCTGCGTCGGCTGGATTGAAGATGGACCCGCTCCGCTCCGGATGGATGAAGATAGAAGATGCCGCTTGGACGAAGACTTCTGCCGCTTGGAGGACCTCTTCTGCCCAGATCGGATGAAGACTTCTGCCCCTCTGGAGGTCCACTTGTGCCCGGCTGGGTGAAGACGGCTCAAGGCAGGGAGATCTTCAAGGGGTTAGTGTTAGGTTTTTTAAGGGGGGATTGGGTGGGTTTTAGAGTAGGGTTGGGTGTGTGGGTGGTGGGTTTTAATGTTGGGGGGTATTGTATTTTTTTTACAGGTGAAAGAGCTGATTACTTTGGGGCAATGCCCCGCAAAAGTCCCTTTTAAGGGCTTTTTGTAATTTAGTATAGGGTAGGGAATTTTATTATTTTGGGGGGCTTTTTTATTTTATTAAGGGGTTAGATTAGGTGTAATTAGTTTAAAATTCTTGTAATTCTTTTTTTTCTGTAATTTAGTGTTTGGTTTTTTTCGTAATTTAGTTTATTTAATTTAATTGTAATTAATTGTAGGTAGTTTAGGTAATTTATTTAATGATAGTGTAGTGTTAGGTGTAATTGTAACTTAGGTTAGGATTTATTTTACAGGTAATTTTGTACTTATTTTAGCTAGGTAGTTATTAAATAGTTAATAACTATGTAATAACTATTGTACCTAGTTAAAATAAATACAAAGTTGCCTGTAAAATAAATATAAATCCTAAGCTAGATACAATGTAACTATTAGTTATATTGTAGCTAGTTTAGGGTTTATTTTATCGGTAAGTATTTAGTTTTAAATAGGATTAATTTATTTAATTATGTTAAATTTATTTCATTTAATTTAAATTATATTTAAGTTAGGGGGGTTAATAAATTTAATATAGTAGCGGCAACGATGGGGTCGGAAGATTAGGGGTTAATAAATTTAATATAGTTGCGGCAATGTTGGGGGGGCAGATTAGGGGTTAATAAATATAATGTAGGTGTCGGCGATGTTGGGGGCAGCAAATTAGGGGTTCATAGGGATAATATAGGTGGCGGCGGTGTCCGGAGCAGCAGATTACGGGTTAATAATATAATGTAGGTGTCAGCGATAGCTGGGACGGCAGATTAGGGGATAATAAGTGTAATATTAGGGGTGTTTAGACTCGGGGTTCATGTTAGGGTGTTAGGTGTAGACATAAAATTAATTTCGCCATAGGAAACAATGAGGCAGCGTTAGGAGCTGGACACTGCTTTTTTGCAGGTGTTAGGTTTTTTTTCAGCCAGCTCAGCCCCATTGTTTCCTATGGGGAAATCGTGCACGAGCACGTTCAGCCAGCTCACCGCTGACTTAAGCAACGCTGGTATTGAGGTGAGATGTGGAGCTAAATTCTGCTCTATGCTCACCTTTTTGCGGCTAATGCCAAGTTTAAAAAAACCTGTAATACCAGCGTTGGCTTAAGGGAGCGGTGGAAAAAAAGGCTTGTTAGCCCCGCAAGCCTTACTGACAAAAACTCGTAATCTAGCCGATTGTTATTTTACCGGCTCTCATTCAAGGTAATCCAGAAAACCTGGCCTGTTGGGGAGTTCTGAGGACAGGTTTTAAAACCAATGCTTTAAACTGAAGGAAACAATTGATCCTAGCGAGTAAACAGTTGTAAATGCATTTTATTAGTAGTATTATTTGTATTAAAATACAGTACAGATTGTGAATAAAACCTGTTTGGTAATTAGATTACATTCTATGTTTACTCTTCAAACGGACAATCTAGTCCAAAATAAACTTTCATGATACACATAGAACATGTCATTTTAAACAACTTTCCAATTTACTTTTATCACCAATTTTGATTTGTTTTCTTGATATTCTTAGTTGAAAGCTAAACCTATGTAGGATCATATGCTAATTTGTTAGACCATGAAGGCCGCCTCTTATCTGAATGCATTTTGACAGTTTTTCACCACTAGAGGGCATTAGTTCATGTGTGTCATATAGATAACATTGTGCTCACGCACGTGGAGTTACCTAGGAGCCAGCACTGATTGGCTAAAATGCAAATCTGTCAAAAGAACTGATATAAGGGTGCAGTTTGCAGAGGCTTAGATACAAGATAATCACAGAGGTAAAATGTATATTTCTATAACAGGGTTAGTTACGCAAAACTGTGGAATGGTAATAAAGGGATTATCTATCTTTTTAAACAATAAAAATTCTGGTGTAGACTGTCCCTTTAAATATAATTTGTATATCTGCAAGTAAAAAATAAATCTAATTATCCTTAAAAATGTTATGTTATAAATATTATTTCTAAAACCGTTTCTTTAAATAAAGTCCAGATTTTAAGACTGTGAGTGCATTGTCTAAGTACAGATGAGTGGCATTTTTTTTTTTTAACTCAAGACATTTTCCCATTATTCAGAGGTCAAACATCGGTTTTGCTGCGGCATGATAACAGCAGCTGTCTAGAAGCTAAATTAACTTCATAAAAATAAAATGTCTGGGAGATGAACTCAAATGCCTACATTTGAATGACTGAGTGGTTTCCTCAAAACCAAGGTAAATGTCTGTATTGTGTGTCCTGCCCTATCTGGGAAACAGGTGATAAGACAGCGAAAATGTTATGCAGACACCTGCTGCCTCGACCTACAGTCTATATAAACAATAATTACATTGAACAAAAACACACTATGGTTTAGGTCAAGCTTGATTACTCTGGAATTAATAACAGTTAATTAGATTGCAAGCTCTTGTGCAGAGAAGAATAAAGTGTGGCCTTTATATAGCGATGACAGGTCCAGATGTAGACCAGGTTTATCAAAGTTTAGATTATATTATTTATATTTTCTGTTTTTGCAAATTACTGATCATTATTTGGGCTGTAGGGCGCATAAAGGGATGGGAAATTCAAAATGAAACCTTTTAAGGATTGAGATATATTGTACAATTTAAAAAACCACAACTTTCTAGTTTACTATTACAGTATTTATTATTTGTATTCTTTGTTAAAAAAATAACCCTTTCCATTAGTGCATACTTATGTAGGCTCAAAAGTCTGTATATGTCTTGAGCACTATTATGGAACCTGTGTTTGCAATAATGGGGTCAATTCTATTTTTTTTTTGTATTTGCTTTTCACAACAGGAGACTGCTAGTTCATGTGGGCCATATAGATAACTTGCACCTAGATTGCAAGTTTTGCACTATACCGGGTGAGTAAAGAAGGAAAAAAAATTAGCGGTCCCGCACTTTCCATAGAGCTGCCATTACGAGTTACTGAAAAAACACCTTGTGTTTGGTGCGTTAAGCTCAATACCACAAAAAAGCTAAGGGCTGAGTTTACGTGCTTGTGCACGCTTTCCCCCCCATAGACATCAATAGAGAGAGAGTGTTAGCAAAAAATATAACAACTGCGATCGCAAAATGGCAAATCGCCATAATGCAACCCCATTGATGTCTATGGGGAAATTAAAATTATGTTTCTACATTGCTGACACCTAAATAAAGTTATTAACCCCTAATCCGCAGCTCCCTGACATTGCCGACACTAAATAAACCTATTAACCCCTAAACCGCCGGACCCAATATAGCAAAACACTACATTCAACTATTAACGCCTAAACCTAACACCCCCTAACTTTAAATTAAAAGTACAATTTAAATATCTTAAAATAAATACCTGTGAAATAAACAAAAACTAAGATTAAACTATAAATTAACCTAACATAACTATTCTAATAAAATAAAAACACTACCAATTAAAAAAAACTAACACTACAAAAAAAATTAAATAAATCTAACATTACAAAAAATAATAATGAAATTATCAAAAATAAAAACAATTATTATTATCGGTTATTTGTAAAGCACCAACAGATTCCGCACACCTAGGTTTTTTATTTTGGTGGGTTGGGGGGGGGGTTTACTGTTGGGGGGACTTTGTATTTTTTCTAGGTAAAAGAGCTGTTAAACTTAGGGCATTGCCCTACAAAAGGCCCTTTTAAGGACTATTTTTTTTTTTA
The DNA here is from genome assembly GCF_027579735.1 of Bombina bombina. Lineage (NCBI taxonomy): Eukaryota > Metazoa > Chordata > Amphibia > Anura > Bombinatoridae > Bombina > Bombina bombina. Next base: position 150,868,993 of record NC_069503.1, read on the forward strand.
CTCAAGACACTATGGAGGTAGTTTATTGTAGGTTAGAGGGTGTTTTTATTTGGGGGGGCTTTAATTTTTATCAGGCTATTAGATTAGGTGTAATTGTTTTTATTTTTGATAATTTCATTTATTATTTTTTGTAATCTTAGAGTTTTTCATTTTTGGTATTTTTAGTGTTTATTATTTTTTGTAATGTTAGATTTATTCATTTTTTTCGTAGTATTAGGTTTTTTTAAATTTGTAATTTAGGATTTTTAATTGGTGTTTTTTTTATTTTATTAGATAAGTAATGTTAGGTTAATTTATAGTTTAATCTTAGTTTTTTTTAAATTTCACAAGTAAGTTTTTATTTATTTTAAGATAGTTATATTATAAGTTTTAATTTAAAGTTAGCGGATGTTTGGTTTAGGGGTTAATAGTTTAATTTAGTGTTTTGTGATGTGGGGGCTAGCAGTTTAGGGGTTAATAGGTTTAGTTTATTAGTTACAATGTGGGGGCTGGCGGTTTAGAGGTTAATAGGTTTTTAGCGTCGGCGATGACGAGAGCAGCGGATTATGGGTTAATCATTTTATTTAGTGTCGGCGAGCGGCGTATTAGGGGTAACAAGATTTATTTAGTGTTGGCGATGTGGGTGGGCGGCAGATTAGGGGTTAATAGGTTTAATATAGTGTTTGCGATGCCGGAGGGTGGCGGTTTAAGGGTTAATAGGTAGCTTATGGGTGTTAGTGTACTTTATAACATTTTAGTTATGAGTTTTGTGAAACATTTTTGTTTCTCAAAATCCATAACTACTTGTCTCAGATGGCGGAATGGATCGGTATAGGCTGTAACGCAAACAGTTTACCTGGACTGCACAACCTGTGCTATGGAAAATCCCGCACTCAAACATAATTTTTTTAGTGCGGAATGGACATTGCGTTACAGGCTAAAATGCTTGCAGTATAGCTATTACGCCGTGACTCATAATATGTGTTACCGGCCA